>NC_053435.1:74438058-74472923 GCF_007990345.1 Gossypium hirsutum
CAGGTATCATTCTTCATAACTCATATCGGCTTGAATTTCAACCTCTGATGGGCTAATTATGTGCGATGGATCAGATCGATAGCGTCGAAGCATCGAAACATGAAAGACGTCGTGAATCTTTTCAAGCTCAGGGGCAAAATCAATCTATACGCAACCGGACCAACTCGTTCAGAGATTTCGTACGGCCCAATGAATCTCGGGCTCAACTTGCCCTTACGGCCAAACCTGAGTACCTTTTTCCAAGGCGAAACTTTAAGGAACACTTTATCTCCCACCTGATATTCAATGTCCTTTCGTTTCAAATCCGCATACGATTTTTGACGATCTGTGGCTGCTTTCAGACTTTCACGGATTACCTTTAATTTCTGTTCAGCATCCTTAATCAAATCAACTCCAAAAATTTTACTTTCACCGAGCTCGGTCCAAAACAACGGTGTACGACATTTACGACCGTACAAAGCCTCGTAAGGTGCCATCTTAATACTTGATTGAAAACTATTATTGTAAGCGAATTCAATCAAAGGTAATACCGTTCCCATGAACCACTGAACTCGAGGATGCAACATCTCAACATATCCTCAAGTATCTGAATTATCCGCTCAGATTGACCATCGGTTTGGGGATGAAAAGCAGTGCTAAAATGCAGCTTGGTACCCAAAGCTTCTTGCAATTTCCTCCAAAATCGCGAGGTGAATCTCGGATCTCTATCCGACACGATAGAAATAGGTACCCCGTGTAATCTCACAATCTGAGAAACGTACAATTCAACTAGTCTATCCAATGAAAAATCCATACACACGGGGATAAAGTGAGCCGACTTAGTCAGTCTATCAACAACAACCCAAATCGCATCCTTCTTACTTGTTGACAATGGCAGTCCGGACACAAAGTCCATTGTGACTCGATCCCATTTCCACTCGGGTATCATGATCGGCTGAAGTAATCCTGAAGGCACTTGATGTTCCGCTTTCACTTGTTGACATATTAAACATCTCGAAACAAAGTCGGAGATGTCTCGTTTCATACCATGCCACCAAAACCAACGTTTCAAATCGTTGTACATTTTTGTACTCCCCAGGTGACTTGACATTCGGCTACAATGGGCTTCGTTCAGAATCATCGAAATGAGTTCCGAACTCCTTGGAATACACAAACGACTTCTGAACCTCAAACAATCATCATCATCAATTTGAAACTCCGATTCCTTGTTCGGAGCACACTCAGCCCGTTTTGCAACCAATTCATCAACAACTTTCTAGGCTTCACGAATTTGATGAATCAATAATGGTTTGGCTTTTAATTCAGCTATTAACACATTGTCGGGTAGAACAGACAAGTGCACATTCATCGCTCGTAAAGCAAACAATGATTTCCGGCTTAAGGCGTCCGCAACCATATTAGCCTTTCCCGGGTGGTAATCAATGACAAGCTCGTAATCTTTCAACAACTCAAGCCAACGTCTTTGTCGCAGATTTAAGTCTCTTTGAGTCATCAAATTTTTGAGACTTTTGTGATCCGAAAATACATGGCACTTCTCACCAAATAAGTAATGTCGCCGTATTTTTAAAGCAAATACGATGGCAGCTAGTTCAAGATCATGGGTCGGATAATTTTTCTCATGTGGCTTTAATTGTCTCGACGCATAGGCCACCACTCGAACTTCTTGCATCAATACGCAACCCAACCCAAGTAGGGATGCGTCACTATAAATGACAAACTCTTTGCCTGATTCGGGTTGCACTAAAATTGGAGCTTCAGTCAAATAAGTTTTTAGTTGATCAAAACTTTTCTGACATTTCTCTGTCCATTCGAACTTAACATCCTTTTGAAGTAGCTTCGTCATTGGTGTGGCTATCATCGAGAAACCTTTGACAAATCGTCGGTAATAACCGGCGAGTCCCAGGAAGCTCCGAACTTCGGTAATATTTCTTGGAGGCTTCCAGTTAAGTATGGCTGAAATTTTGCTCGGGTCAGCTCGAATACCCGATGCGGATACCACATGACCCAAGAAGCTAACCTCTCTTAACTAGAACTCACACTTACTGAACTTAGCATATAACTGCTTATCCCGCAAAATTTGCAACACTAGCCTCAGATGCTCAGCATGTTCGGTCTCATCTCTTGAATAGACCAAGATGTCATCAATGAACACAACTACGAACCGATCCAAATATGGCCTGAAGATCCGATTCATCAAATCCATAAATACCGCAGGGGCATTTGTGAGCCCAAACGGCATCACTAAGAACTCGTAGTGACCATATCCCGTTCTGAAAGCAGTTTTGGGTATGTCCGAATCTCGAATTCGCAACTGATAATAGCCCGATCTCAAATCTATTTTTGAGAACATTGAGGCTCCCTTCAGTTGGTCGAACAAATCATCGATACGCGGTAACGGATATTTGTTCTTTATCGTCACTTTATTCAGTTGACGATAGTCAATGCACAACCTCATGGTTCCGTCCTTCTTTTTCACGAACAATACTGGTGCACCCCAAGGTGAGAAACTTGGTCGAGCAAAACCTCTATCCGTCAATTCTTGCAACTGAGCTTTCAACTCTTTTAACTCGGTTGGTGCCATACGATACGGAGCTATCGAAATCGGCGTAGTCCCAGGTACAAGCTCAATACCAAACTCTACCTCCCGAACAGGTGGTAAACCCGGTAATCCTTCAGGAAAAACATCCGGGTATTCACAAACCACCGGCACAGATTCGGGTTTCTTGTCTAATTCTTTGTCATCCAGTACATACGCAAGGTATGCTTCGCACCCTTTTCTTACATATTTCTGGGCCAACATTGCTGATATTACAGCTGGCATCCCCTCCAAGTCCGTAGACTCAACTCGGATTACTTCGTTATTTGCGCACCTCAATCAATAGTCTTGCTTTTACAATTCACAACCGCATCATGCGCGGTCAACCAATCCAAACCAAGAATAACATCAAATTCATCAAACGGCAAAAGCATCAAGTCCGCCGGAAAACAGGAACCTTGAATTTCTAGGGGACATTTCTTACACACTTTGTCGACAAGTACGTAACGACCCAAGGGATTTGACACCCGAATTACGAACTCAGTAGACTCAATAGGTAAAGTCTTACTGGATGCTAAGGTTTCACATATGTAAGAATGAGTAGAACCGGGGTCAATCAAAGCAATTACATTAGTATCAAAGAAGTAAAAGTACCGGTAATAACATCAGGCGAAGAAGCATCCTCGCGGGCACGTATAGCATAAGCTCTAGCAGGCGCACGAGCCTCGGATCTGGTCGTAGCATCTCTAGATCCTCTCTGAACACCACTAGCATTGCCCGTATTTCCAGATGGTCTACCTCGAGCAGTGGTAGCACCCGGTTTCCCACTCTGATTTTCATTCTGTTCAAACAACCTCGGGCAATCTTTAATGAAGTGGTCAACTGATTCGCACTTGTAACAGGAGCGGTCAGGGAATCTACAACTCCCCGAATGCCATTTACCGCAATATCGACATTTCGTTCTATCTCGACGTTCATTCCCAACACTGGCGACCGAAGTGCCTCGTGTACCCACAGGGGGTCGATCACGATCTCGTCTAAAAAGGCCCGAAGTGCCTCTAAACTGGCCCGCATCATCTCGAAATTTCTTCGATGCCTGTTGAAGAGACTTTCCCGAAGATCTTTTACGAAACTCTCCAGTTCCCACATCAACTTTTTGTTTTTCTTTTCTAAGCTCTTCGGCTTTACAAGCTCGCTCGACCAGTACTACGAACTCTCGTATTTCAAGAACGCCAACGAACATTTTTATATCTTCATTCAGCCCATCCTCGAAGCGTTTACACATGATAGCCTCGGACGAAACACATTCCCGAGCGTATCTACTAAGTCTAACAAATTTTCGCTCGTAATCAGTAACTGACATGGGACCTTGCTTAAGCTCAAGAAATTCCTTCCGTTTTTGATCAACAAATCTCTGACTGATATACTTTTCCGAAACTCAGTTTGGAAAAACTCCCAAGTTACTTGCTCTCGGGGCACAACAGAAGTCAGAGTACTCCACCAATAATAGGCAGAATCACGTAGCAAGGAGATAGTACACTTTAGGCATTCATCGGGTGTACAAGATAGCTCATCGAGTACCCGGATAGTGTTGTCCAACCAAAATTCAGCTTGCTCGGCATCGTCGCTATCCGTAGCTTTAAATTCAGTAGCCCCATGTTTTCGGATTCTGTCAACTGGGGGCTTATTTGACCTTATTTGGTCAGTTACCGGAGGTATTGTAGGTGCGGGGGTGGTATTAGTTGGGAATGGAGGTTGTGGGACAGCCGTATTAGTTCGAATGTATTGGTAGAACCAATCATTCATCACGCTATAGAAAGCTTGTCTAGCTTCATCATTCGGGTTACTAGCATTAGGTTGAGAGTCCGCCGGCGCTGTCCCTTGTGCGAGAGCAGGCGCTACACTCTCAAGATCATCAGCTACCTCTCGGTTGGGATCGGGATCCATTACTATAAATAAACACATTTACAATTGTCAGAAATCACCACACTATCAAGTAATCACATAAAATGGCATGTATAGCTAGACCCAACGCATTACGGTAGTCCTAGAATCGAATAAACCGTAGCTCTGATACCAATCAAATGTAACACCCCGAACCCGAGACTGACACCGGAGTCGAACACGAGGTGTTAACAGACTTTAAACCCCTTATAAAAAATATTTCCCAGACACTGCCAATCTGCGTACTAGTCGCTTTAAAAATCATATCTTGAGTTTCACAACTCGAAAATCAGTTTTGTGATTTTTCCCTGAAACTAGACTCATATTTCCATCTACATATTTTTTTCTAGAATTTTTGGTCAGGCCAAATAGTACAGTTTATTAGTCAAAGTCTCCCATGTTACAGGGATTGACTACCCTGACCTTTGTGCATTACGACTTGGATATCTCCTTGTACAGGGCTCCAATACTGATGCCGTTTGTTTCTATAGAAACTAGACTCAGAGAGTAATCTATACATATATGGTATGACTCCTAATTATCTCTGGTTAATTTATAATGAATTTCCAAAGTCGGAACAGGGAATCCAGAAACCGTTCTGGCCCTGTCTCACAAGAACCTGAATATCTCTTAACATACTGTCCGTATGATTGTTTCGTTACTTTCCTATGAAAGTAGATTCATCAAGGTTTGTTTACATAATTTATTCACTATTTAATTCCATTCCTACTATTTTTAGTGATTTTCCAAATCTACATCACTGCTGCTGTCAGCATCTGCCTTTAAGGTAGACTTTACCTATTTCATGGTTTCCATGATTCAACTAGCCCTTTTTGCATAAATAGCACAATTTATGAAAGTGATTAACCATCCCCGTGGCCAATCCTTGTCAAGCATATCCACACCAAATGATTATAACATTATACTCAAACACATATAAGCCATTTTCGCATGGCTATCCAAAATTTATACAAGTCCAAAGGGTCCACGACCCACAACAAACGGGTAGTCCTATACATGCCATTTCGAAGTTCAACCAAAATTGTACCAAAAGGGGGGGCTTTGATAGTGTGGGCGACTTTGACTTCAAGATCCCGAGTCCGATAGCTGGAGAACCAAATCTATAAAACAGAGGAGCAATGAAACGGAGTAAGCAATTTATGCTTAGTAAGTTTTGAGCAAGGAATTCCAGCACAACAAAAGTATAGCATTCATATAGCTAAACGGATAATTTCATATGCACAAATTTACGATATCGTACTTGCTTCTCATTATCAACCCTTATGTACATACACAAAAGATCAACTCAGCCAAAGGCCGGTAGCTCGTTTATCAACTGAGCGAATACTTATTTGTAAGGGCTCAACTAAATTCAAGCACATACGAAACATACCTCAATGTTGGGATGTTTCGAGAGTATTAACTGGAATTTTACAGCAAGTTCATTCATTCCCAAATCACGTACCTTCGGAATTTAACTGGATATAGCTCCTCGTTCAAATGCCTTCGGGACATAGCCCGGTTATAGTAATTCGCACAAATGCCTTCGGGACTTAACCCGGATTTAGTAACTCGCACAAATGCCTTCGGGCTTAGCCCGGAATTAGTATCTCGCACAAATGCCTTCGGGCTTAGCCCGGAATTAGTATCTCACACAAATGCCTTCGGGCTTAGCCCGGAATTAGTATCTCGCACAAATGCCTTTGGATCTTTGTCCGGATATTGTCACTTAGCACAAGCCTTCGGGACTTAGCCCGGACATCATTCAAATAACCATGCACATTTAACAATAAATCATGGCCCATTCGTATTTCATTTTCGTTAGCAAAACTCAAACACAAGACATTTATCATTCTTGCAAATTCGGCTCAATAGCCACACAAAGAGCATGATTTTAATTTGCTTAAAACATGATCTAATCACATCATAATTTAAGCTCTCTTACTCAAGAACTTACCTCGGGTGTTGTCGAACGATTCCGATAGCTATTCGACCACTTTTTCCTTCCCTTTATCGGATTTAGTTCCCCTTTGCTCTTGAGCTTAATTAAACAAATAAATTGATTTAATCATTTGAGCATCGAAAAGAGGAACACAAGGCACGTAGCCCATATTTATACATTAGACATTAAAGTCACATATGTACGGAATCATGAATCAAACTCAACATTTTAGCTAATTTTTCCCCCTTGGCCGAATATGCATGTCTATTTTGGGGCCGATTTCAACACTTAATACATTCTACAAGTATGGTCACTTGTATTGACTAAACACCCTTTTGTTTCAAGTTCAAAACTTGGCTAATACACACATATACACACTAGTAAAGCATCCTCTCCCTTTCCATCAATTTAACACATGCATTGCTCATTAACATGCAAAAGTTATATTCGGCCTTAGCGCACAACTTGCTAGCCGATTCTTCTCCATTTAGCAACCAATGCACATATGTGCTCACTCAAAAATGCTAAAAAGGAGGTTCAAGAATCATCAAGCCACCATCACCTGCATCATTAACAAGCTTCATATTTAGCATGCAATGGCATTAACACAAACTCCACCTAGGCCGAATCTTAGCTCATCCTCATGCCTCATCACCACAACATCAAACATCAACCAAGAATGATGCATCCATGGCCGAGTGTCATTTCCATCACATAGCAAGATTTAGACCATGGGCTAGGTAGAACTCAAGCTAACAACTAAAACATGCATGCATCTCATGGAACATCATCAAACATACCTTAGCCTAGCTACATGCATGGCCGAACCTCTTCAACCTTTTTCTTCCTTCCTCCTTAAAATTTTTGGCCAAGGATGAACCAAAGGATGAGCATTTTTTTTTCTTTGTTTTTTTCTTTCTAGTTTCGGCTAAATGAAGATGAGAAAGGATGAACAAAATTTTCTCCTTTCTTTTCTTTAGCTCACGGCAATGGGGGGGGGGAAAACAACTACACACATTTTTTTTGTATTCATCATACTCCTTTTCATTATTTTATGCCCATGCCCCTTATTTTATTTTTTTCCTACATACTTTTCCTACATACCTCACTAGGCCAACATGTTCCCAACATGTTTCCACCCATAGCATGGCCAACCACTAGCTCAAATTTTGGGTAATTTGACATGCAAACCCATCATTTTCACAACATGCATTAATAGACCATTTTAAATTAGCCTATCATATTTTCACCATGTCTCATATCAATCCCTATTTAATAATTTCTCATGCAATTGGCAAAATTGGAGAATGAAACTTCCACATACTCATGTACACACATAATAAGCATAGAATATGGAAATCAATTATTTTTATGACTCAGTTTTGTGGTCCCGAAACCACTTCCCGACTAGGGTCAATTTTGGGCTGTCACATTACACCTTTAGCTAATAAAACAAGACTTTTGCACTTTATGCGATTTAGTTCTTTTTCACAATTAAGCTCACTAACGCTAAAATTAACTCACCAAATTTTTCATGCACTTATCTAATCGTTCTATGACACATAAAATAATATTAAAAATAATTTCTCCTGCCTCAGAATAGTGGTTCTGAAACCACTTTTTTGGTAGGCCCAAAATCAGGCTGTTACACCAGTAGGGTTATAAGTTTATTTTGGTAAAAACATGACAGAATGGGCCTACCGGTCTAGTGGATAGTGGCGTGTGGAGTGTGCTAGTGGTTTGAGGTTCGAATCCTTGCTTGTGCAAATGGAGATTTTTTTTTACTGATGGCCATGGGAGGAAGTTGTGTATGACTGAAACACTAAGAGTTTGGATAAGTGTCTATGGGGTTGTTGTTAGCTAAATCTGAGGAGTGGATGGGGGATTTCTATTGTTGAAGTTGTAAACAAGAGGGATTTTATGAGGAAATCAATGATTTTTGAACTTGAAAGAGAGTTGTGCCGATTTTGAACTCTAATTATCAAAATTTCGACTGAGACTTGACTGCTCTCTTTTCAATTTCGGTTTCTGACATCACGCCAACTCTTTGTTCAGGTGGGAGGCCGAATTTGCTTCTAGTTTCTTTTTTCATTTTTGGTTTCTAAAATTCCCAAAGAAAAGTGCTATCGAAATTTCCTCCTTTTGTGCAGTCATACTTGCAAATTTTCCTTTAGGCACTAGTGTTTTCTCTGGAAGTGGCTGATTCATCTCTTATCCTCTGTGGGCCGAAACACCTTCTCCTTCGTCTCCTCTCTCTCAATATTTTTGGTTTCTCTTGCAAAAACCAAATGCCTCTTTTCAATTGTGTCGACTTTTAGGCTTGGGTCTTGGCTGAATATTGGTTAGTCTTCTTCTCAGGAAATTTCAATTTCTTTTTTTGCGGGCCGAATGTATCCTTCTCGCTCATTCTTTATTCCACCTTATTGATTATCATTTAACACTGTGGTTCTCGCGATTGTTCCTAGGGGCTCGATCTCAGTAATCAAGGGGTTAGATTCAATCACCATAACCCAAAACTGAATGAGTTAGAGAAGAGAAGAGGGTACAATCAACTAGGGGAAAGCTGATTGAGAGAAAGGGAGAAGAGAGGAGGGAAGGTTCGGCTATGGCAAAGAAAATTAGAAGAAGTAAAAGTGATGGAGAGACGAATTAGATTAAACAAGGTATCAGTCGGTAGAGCAGAGTCAAAGTAAATTAACACAAAGCGTCCCCAAATGATCACAAATAAGTGTCGGCTACTAAACCAGCATAAACAAAAGAGAACAAAAAGAAGCAAAAGGAGTCAGCTACCAAAAATGAGAGCAAGCAATAGCCAAATTCAGCACTAAGTGCCTATGACCGATTTTGGCACAAGAAAAGTCGTATTTCTGACAACCAACTCCCTCTCCCTTACTCCTTGATCCACTCCATGAATTTCCCCTAAATTTCCTCTTGTCCACCAATTCAAACATTCGAAAAATCCCTTTTTTTACTCCCTAAATTCAGCCAACAACAATACTATTCAAACCAGTTCAAATTCTTAGTGTTTCGATCAAACACAGCTTCCTCCCATAGCCTTTAGCAAAAATAACCTCCTTTTGCTCAAAACCTCAGACCACTAGCATATACAACACGCCACTTAACACTAGATCAGTAAACGTTTTGTGTCATACTTTTCCAAATTAAACTTATAACCCTACTTGCCAAAGATAGGGGTTTTATCCATAAAAACCAATTTTTTTTGTGGAAGCTAAGGCTTGAACCTAGGACCTCCCACACACTTCCAGAGCACACAACCACTAAGCCAAGCACTCCATTGTGTCACTTGCTTACACAATTAAATATTTATGTGCAGTCTCCTAACTGCACCCACTTTTGACTAAAACCTTCTAGGCCCAAAATTCGGGGCGTTACAGATTTTATGAATGAGAATGAATTGTTATACATATGTTATACATGTTATATGAATTGGTATCATATAATACATTGATGTATGAAATTGAGATAAAGGTTGACTATATGTACTTACGAGACTAACATTTGATGAATACTTGTGTATAGGCTTTTTGCAAGTGAATTTGACGTACTTTGTTTAATTATTTGATTATGTATAAATGGTAAGTTAAATTTTGAATTATACGGGCTTACTAATCTATAAAGCTTACTTTATTTTTTTCATGTTTTATATAGGTTTGATAGCTTGCTCGATTTGGATAAAGTCGGAGTTACGCATCACACTATCCAGTTGCTGATTGGTACCTTTGAACTCATGGATATATGTAAATATGGCATGTATTGGCCAGTTATAATGATGATAGTTATAGTTACTTAAGATAGTGATTTTGGTATAATGTTTTGGTGGTGTATAAGTATTCAAATATGGTACGTTTTATCGAGTAGTAGATGAAATAGAAATATGCAATGTTGTTTTGATATGTGATAGGCATATGAATGGAAAATGCATGATATTAATTAGGTATTTGAATACTATGTCGATTTGGTATAAAATGTGTATGAAATGTTGTGGATTGGCTGTCTATTGAGTTATAAATGTTTCAAATGATGTTTGTGCAGGTATGTAAGAAAAATAGGGTGGCAAAATGGCTTTACAAATAGCCTATTTTTATCCACACGGGTAGAGACATGGGTATGTATCTCAGCTGTGTGTGACACACAGTCATGTTACATGGCCATGTGCCCCCTGGTGCTGAAATTAAAATGAAGTCAGTATGTTCCACACGGTCTTACACATGGGCATGTGACTAGCCGTGTCAGTATACCCCCTAATTGGTACACGGCCTAGCACACGGACGTGTGACTTGGGTGTGTTGCATAAGTGAGTATACCCTGTAGGTTTGGCACGGCCTAGTACACGGCCTAGCACACGGACGTGTATGGCCATTTTTAGGGCATACAGGGTAGCCACACGGGCGTGTGTGTTGGTTGTGTGACCCAAGTTAAAGAGTTACACGGGGTAGGACATGGGTTGGGACATGGCCATATGCTCCCATTTCGAATGTCCACACGGACTGTGACACGGGGGTGTCTGGTGCCTATGTGAGACACATGGCCTGGCCACATGGGCATGTGTCCTCTGTTTTGACAAAAATTTTCTATATGTTTCAAATGTTTTAAAAGTTATCGGTTTAGTCCCGAACCAATCCCAATGCATGTTTAAGGCCTCGTAGGCTATTATAAGGGACAAATTGATTGTGATTGAATTCTGATTGTAAGAATTAATTGAATGCATGATAAAATTCGGTTATATGTGTTATAAGTTCGGTAATGCTTCGTACCCCTACTCCGTCATTGAATACGAGTGAAGGGTGTTACATTTATTGGTATCAGAGCTACGATTTAGTTAATTCTAGGACTAACATAGCGTATGTGAGTTTTGCTATACATGCCATATATATAAACTGTGATAGTGTGATGACTCCTGACATTTTCAAATGTGTTTTTATATAGTAAATGGATCCTAATCGAGCTTAGTTGATGAGGTTGAAAGTAATAGGCCTGCTCTAGCTCAAGGGATAGCACCTTTTTATTCTAGACCCGATACGAGCAGCCAAAGGGGAGAGGCTAAAGAAGCCTTCTTCCAATTGATGAATGAGTGGTTCACATAGCACATTTGTACGAACTCAGCTACTCAACAACCTCTACCCCACCTATTCCCCAATCGATCCTTGTAGTTCCTCAAGGTATGGATCCTTTACGATTAAATAAACCACCTATTAACAAGATACAGAAACATGGGGCTGAGGAATTCAGAGCCACTGTTAACGATGACCCTGAGAGGCTGAATTTTAGCTTGAGAACACGATTTGGGTATTTGATGAACAGTCTTGCACACTTGAAGAATGTTTAAAATGTGTTGTATCATTATTGAAAGAAACTACATATTAGTGGTGGAATACCTTGATATTCGTAGTTCCAGGAAAAAGAGTTACTTGGGAATTCTTTCAAATTGAATTCATAAAAAAATACATTAGCCAAAGGTTCATTGATCAAAAATGAAAGGAATTTTTTGAATTAAAACAGGGTCATATGTCGGTAATAGAGTACGAAAGAGAGTTTGTACAACTTAGCAAATATGCTCGTGAATGTGTTTCTTTCGAGGCTATATGTGTAAAAGGTTTGAAGATGGATTAAATGAAGAAATTAGACTGTTAGTTGGGGTTCTTAAGCTAAAAGAGATTTTCTATTCTAGTTGACAGAGTTTGCAAAGCTGAAGAGCTTAGCAAAGAGAAAAGAAAAGTCGATTCTAAGGCTAGAGACTTTAGAACGAGATTTGCAAGCAAACCACATCAGTCAACATCAAAGAAATCTAGAGAACATCATCCTTGTTCTACTGCTTCTGTGGGAATTTCGATCAAAGATAGAGATGTGAGACATTTCAACTTTAAACCTTAGACGACATCTGTTGCTAGTGTGGGTAGTTTTAGAAATGTTGGACTTGAAAGTAAGCACTGCAATAAGCGACATTACAGTGGATGTAGGATGATGAGCGGAGCTTGTTTTAAATGTGGATCTCATTGTCATTATCTCTGAGACTATCTAGAAAATTCTATAACTGAAAGAGATCAATCGACAAAAGTAAGTACTACGACTACTAGAGGGAGACCACCCGAAATAATGGAAATATGAGTGTTAACCAAGGTGCTACGAGAGATTCTACTATAAGATCTCAGGCACGAGCACCTGCTCGAGCTTATGCTATCTGTGCACAGGAGGAGGCATCATTGCCATACGTTATTACCAGTACATTTTCTCTTTTTGATACTGATATAATTGTGTTGATAGATCCTGGATCAACCCATTCATATATCTGTATGAATTTAGTATTTAAAAAGAGTTTACATGTCAAGTCTATAGAGTTTGTAATTAAAGTATCGAACCCCTTAACAAGTCTATTTTAGTTGATAAAATTTATAAGAATTGTCCTTTGATGGCTCGGGGTTACTATTTTCTGGCTAACTTGATTCTACTACCGTTCGATGAGTTTGATGTGATTCTGGGTATGGACTGGCTGACTATGCATGATGCAGTTGTGAATTATAGAAGAAAGATTATCCAACTGAAATGTCAAAATGGTGAAATTCTTCGAATTAAGTCTGATGATTCGAATGAATTACCTACTGTGATATCGTCTATGTTAGCTCAGAAATGTATGAAAAAGGGCTGTGATGCATATCTTGCATACATACTGGATACAAAAGTGTCTGAATCAAATATTGAATCTGTACCTGTTGTCTGTGAGTTTTTGGATGTATTTCCAGAAGAATTACCAGGTTTGCCACCAATCAGAGAGGTTGAATTTGGTATTAAATTAGTACCGGGAACAACACCGATATTGATAGCTCCATACAGAATGGCTCCAATAGAGTTAAAAGAGTTGAAAGCTCAGTTGCAAGAATTGATAGATAGAGGTTTTGCACAACCGAGTTATTCGCCCTGGGGTGCACCGATATTGTTTGCAAAGAAGAAAGATGGCTCGATGAGAACAAATACCCTCTACTTCGGATTGATGATTTATTTGATCAGTTGGAAGGGGCTACAGTATTTTCAAAGATTGATTTAAGATTGGGTTATTATCAGTTACAAGTTAAAGAGTTGGATGTGCTGAAAACTGCATTCAGAATGAGGTACAGACATTATGAATTCCTTGTTATCCCTTTCAAATTAACTAACAGTCCTGTAGTTTTCATAGACTTGATGAACTTGATATTCAGACCGTATTTAGATAGATTTGTTGTTGTATTTATTGATGACATTCTGATCTATTCGCGAGATGAATCTGAACATACCGAGCACTTGAAAGTTGTGTTACAAACTCTTCGTGATAAACAATTATTTGCAAAGTTCAGCAAATGTGAGTTTTGTCTCCGAGAGGTTGGATTTCTAGGCCATATTGTTTCAGTTAAAGGTATTAGAGTTGACCCAAGTAAGATTTCTGCTATTATTGATTGGAAACCTCCGAGAAATGTGTCTGAAGTTAGTAGTTTTTTGGGTTTAGTGGGCTATAACCGAAGATTTGTGAAAGGATTTTTGATGATTACGACACCGATGACACAACTACTTCAAAAAGATGTGATGTAACACCCCTAACCTGTATCCGTCGCCGAAATAGGGTTACGAAGCATTATCGATCAAATCACATCAATATTACAAACTTTAAACATTCATAGTCATAATTATGCAGAAGACAATCATATTGACCCTTACGAGGCTCTTCAAGGTGTTAGAACATGCTTAGAAATGGTTCGGGGCTAAAACGATAACATATGTAAACTTTGGGTAATTGATAAACTTTTCAAGCAATTAAGGGACACATGCCCGTGTGGATAGGCTGTGTGCCTCACACGGCCACCAGACATGCCCGTGTCATAAGCTGTGTGAAAATAGGACATACATTCTGACTTGCACCACACGGTTGAGGACACGCCCGTGTGCAAGGCCGTGTGAAAGCTGGAGGGGTTACTGACTTGGGTCACACGACCGACCACACGCCTATGTGCCAACCCGTGTGTCACACACAACCAGTAGACATGCCCTTGTGTCTAGGCCATGTCAAACCTATAGGGTATACTGACTTAATTTGAAAGGGTACCCCAGGGGACACATGGCCGTGTAGCATGATCGTGTGTCGAACATGGCTGAGACACACGCCCGTGTGGACAGAAATAGGCTATTTGCAAAGCCAATTTGCCACTCTTTTCTCAAGCACACCTAGCAACCAATATGGTACCATTTCAATACATTTATAGGCAGGCAAAACATGCTAATACACACACATTTCATGCCATTTATAAACTGTTCTCTTAACTATTCAAATCCATAACCAAAACATACCAAATCAATATGCCAAAATCATCAAACTTACTTAATTTCTAAATGCATTTCCTCATCATCTTATTATCTATTTCATGCTTCAAATCATATCATTTCATCATCTCAAGACCAAGCCACAACATATAATTATTTAAGCATTAATTCACCAAATGACAACTAATTACTTGAGCAACCATATAACCATACCAAACAAACCAAAACATATGACAACTTATACATCAAGAATTACTAACCAAACACCTAATTCAAGCCAACTTAAATGGCCATACACACCAACTTTTACATCATTTCACAACTCAATATAAATGGCTAATATAATATCTCAAAACTTATCATCAAACTACTAGCCTATACATGCCATATACCATATTTACAAAGCTTCAAAAATACCAATAAGGTGATTGATAGTGTGAAGATGTTCTCAATGATGCCTAAGTCCGAGCTAGCTTCGATTATCTATAAAATATGGAAAGAACACAGAAAGTAAGCTTTAAAAGCTTAGTAAGCCATGTAACCCCCCAATTTTCAAGTTTTCTGTGTTTCTGTGATTTTTAAAAATTTGTGTGAGTTCTGGTTGGTTAAAATATATATTTTAGTAGGTTAGTGGGCCTTTGGAAGGCCCAAACTTAAGTTAAATTCATGGTAGTCTTCGGAATTTTAATTTTATGAACATGTGATGCAATTGGTGTTTGGGCTTTTAAGAGTAAAGGGGTAAAAGATGACACAAAAAGGAGTGTGGTGTAATGGCAAGGTGGCGCCACTTAGGGGACAAGGAAGTGACGCCATAGAGGAAGCAAGGGGTCCAAGGTTCAAGTCTTGCAATATATTTTGGTTTTTCTTTTTAATAAATCTGGAAGCAAGTAGGTGCGCTTTAAAGTTTAATGTGTTGAATTTATGACACAAATGAGTTGATGGCCTAGTGGTGGTGGCATGAGTTGGCATGTGAGAGGACTTTGGTTCGAATCCCTTGGCACGCAAAGGTTGATTATTTTGCTATGTTGGGACAGCAAGAGTTGGTGTTGGTTTTAAACTCTGGTGATGGAGGGATCCCATATCGGGAAGCTAACATAAGAGTAGATGGAGAGCTGGCTTTAAATAGAGCAAACCATGAGGAGAGTGACATACCCTTCTTGGCTGATCCCTTTCATTTTGTGACGTGCTCATTTGGGTTGGGCGTCAGCTAAGAGTGTTTGGAGCGCGGATTAACTGCAGTCTCCTAACAGGTGTGTATTTCTCATTACTCTAGCAGAAGGACGGCTATTTCAGGCCGCAATGGGCTGAACCGGCCATGTGGTCCCAATGGGTCCGTAGGCCCAAGTGGATAAGTTGTAGAATTACTAAAATACCCCTGTAGGGTAGGACTACCGATTTACTCCTGGAGGGTAAAATGACTATTTTGCTCTTCGTGCGTAAATGACTAACTTGTGGGATGATTGGGTTAGTTGACGTGGATTTATGTTAGTTATCGTTAATTCGTAAGTCTAATGTGTTAGTGATCGATTGTAGGATTATCGCGTGGGAGATATTGTCATCAATCGTCATCAACCAGGTGTGTAAACGACACCCTCCCTTAGATTGAATCGGTAAAAGCTGAAATACCGAAACGTTCGTATTTTGTGAACTCGCGAGCGTGCGAGCGCTCGTGAGACAGTTGTTAATGAATATGGTGCATTTAGATTATTAGATTGCAGAGTGTACATTTTTGTGCACAACGGTATTTTTGGGCTTAATGGGCCGAAAATGGGCCAATGGGCCAACGGGCCAATGGGCCAACGGGCCCACTTTGGTAAAAAGACGAGGTAAATACTTCTAATTACTTGGTAAACGTTAGAATGAGCATGAAACCTTAGCAATAGGTAATAATTACTGAAATACCCTTGTGCATGCAAAATTACGATTTAACCCCTAGGGTTATTTTTTTCTGAAAGGCATGATGTTCTGTTTCTGTATACGTATGACATGACATATTATTTCTGTTGCATGGGACATGGGTTTATATTGATGGAGGAAGTGTTCTAGCAGCCTCGCTGCAATCTGGTGGCCTCGCCACATATATCTGTTCTGGTGACTTGGTCACAATATCTGGTAGCCTCACTGCAATCTGGTGGCTTCGCCACATATATATATCTGTTCTGGTCGCCTAGCCACAATATCTGTATCTGGTGACTTCGTCACAATATCTGGCAGCCTCGCTGCAATTTCTCTGGTGTGTAGCGGTTTGGTGGGTCGAGTAGTCTCCCCACATGGTGTAAGGCTGGTACAGGGGTGTTATGGATGGCTCTGGGTTGGGATTTCTGCATTCATGATATATTTTTTCTGTATCTGCTATGGGCCTATGGGTTTCATTCTGATTTCTGTACTGGGCCAAGGCCCAGATAAGTCTGACTCTGAGGTTTGATCTGTTTTGGGCTATGCTTGGGTTATGCTGCACATTGAGTTTACCGAACTCACCCTTTATTTTCATCTCTGCAGGAAATCCCCAACCATAGTGGGCTTGGAGCTGTGAGGGATTCGGAGTGGCACATCATCTGCAAAGTTGGTTTTTCTAAGTTATTTTATTTTTATTATTTTTATATTCTGATTTAATTTTGGGTTTTAAGTTGTAATAAGGCCGCTATTTAAATTTCTTTCTTCCGCTATGGTTTTATTTTCTGATTATATTTATACTATGACAAAACTGCTAGTGTTAGGCTGCGCGAGTTTTCAAAATTAATGAACGGTTTCAAGACTCAACAAGCACAACAAATGGATAGCCTAAAGATTGATAAACCGACTTTTTATTCAATCGATGTTTTTACAAAGACCACCCCAATCACTTAAACCAGCGAATGCATACTAAGTTGTAAGTCCATGTGACACGTCAGATCTGGCTATAACTTATGGGTCGGTTTTGGGGTGTTACAATTAGTGGTATCAGAGTCAAGTTGCAACAACTTGGCTATGTAACGGGTCTAAAAATAGGAGTTTGTATAGAAACACTGAATAAAGGTTTTCGAAAATCATTTTTTTCGGAGCTTGATTATAAATTGTTTTCGAGAATGTTTCCAATATTTTCTCTATACAAATAGATGATTTTAAAGATTAAAATCGGTTTTCTAAAATTAGATTTTTTTTAGAAGGTGGCACACTGAATCTCTGGCCCAAGTTTGTAAGTTTTCTGAGCCTTTCTAATTGTTTCTGAAATATCTGTTATATGCTTGTACAAAACCTTATCATGGTACTTTAGTTAGGGTAACATTGGAACTATAGAAACCCTGATAAGTAGACTGAGACTGTAGCTAAGCTATCACAAAAGGAAACAAACTCAAACTTTGAATTACTGTTATTCATAAGACATCTGTAATAAACACTGAAATATTAAACTGGTTCATAAAATTCTTAATCAAATAATACGAAATGAGTACACGAGCAGCTCGTGGAAGAGGCCGTGGACGTGGCCGAGGTAATGCTCAGGCTGAATCTTCATCTTCAAGACATGTGCCGGCAGCAGATGCACCGGTACCACTGGCAACAGAGGTAGAGTCTCATGATATAGGTGCCGGGGACGATGCTCTGTCCCAGGCAATGCTCTGAGTTTTGGAAAGGGTTGCTGGGGCAAGTACGGGAAACAGAATTCGGGGGTCTATTTCTGAGCGGCTCTGGGCCAATGGAGTAGAGATATTTAAGGGCATATCTGGTGTAGCTCCGAATGTGCTGAGTATTGGTTAGAAGCCACAGAGCAGATTATGGATGATCTAGACTACTCTGTGGAGCAGAAGCTAAAGGGAGCCATACCGTTACTCAGGGATGAGGCTTATTAGTGGTGGCTCACGGTGAGAGATGGAACTCCTACTGACAGTGTGACTTGGGAGCTGTTTAAGACAGCCTTCAAAGGAAAGTATGTTGGGGCTAATTACGTGAACGCTCGCTGGAAAGAATTTCTGAACCTGGTCCAAGGGAGTAAGTCAGTGGCAGAGTATGAGTCTGAGTTTTTGAGACTGAGCCGGTATGCTTTTGGGATTGTCGCTACAGAGTATGAGCATAGCGTACGCTTCGAGGATGGTCTGAGAGATGAACTTAGGGTGCTAATTGAGCTGCAGAGGGAGCGTAACTTTGCTGCTTTAGTGGAGAAAGCTAAGATAGCTGAGGAAGTGAAGCATACAGAAAGACAGAATTGTGAGAAAGATCAGAACCATTTTAGGAGAGATTCAGGACTTTCAGGTGGTATGAACAGGAATGTTAGGAGAGCAAGGGTAATGGAGCCAATTCGAATAGTACCGATGAATGCTGTTAGACTGCAGGGTTGTAGGAATTGTGGGAAGATACATATGGGCGAGTGTCGGAAATGTTCTAGTGCTTGTTTTCGATGCGGATCTATGGAGCATAGGGTTAAGGATTGTCCCTAGGAACTAGATCCGGTTCAAGTTTTAGAGCAGAGGGTCACTCAACCAGTGAGGGGTGGACCATAGTTTCCGAGAGGACGTGGGCAAGGCAGAGGTGGTAATGGAAACGGTCGAGGAGGAGGAGCGCCTGGCAGGGGTGCTGGATTTGTTGAGGCTCGTCAGCCGGCATTGGTGTATGCAGCTTGTCGCCGAGAGGAGGGTGATACACCTAACATCATAACTGGTACGTTTCTAATTTCTAGTATGCCATACACTGCATATCTGGGTCGCTGGGTGTGCGCTCTGAGGAGACCGTGAGTGGGGTATCTGTACTAAGTCCTTTGGGTCACTCGGTTAGGGTAGATAAACTGTATAGAGATGTGCCTATAGAAACTCCAGGAAAAGTTTTCTCTGGAGATCTGATGAAGCTACCTTTCGGAGAATTCGATCTCATTTTGGGAATGGATTGGCTTGTTAAGCATAGGGTTACTCTGGATTGTGCTGCTAAGCAAATAATTTTAAAGACCATAAAGGATGAGGAGGTTTTGGTGATAGGCGAGTGTAGGGATTATCTGTCTAATGTGGTTTCGGCATTGAGAGCCGAGAAGTGGATTCGAAAGGGATGTGAGGCTTATTTGGCATTTGTAAGCCAATCGAAAACTGAGGATCTGACAGTGGATAAAGTTAGAACTGTCAACGATTTTTAAGATTTTTTTCCAGTGGAGCTTCAGGGTTTGCCCCCGAACCCAGAGGTTGAGTTTGGAATCGACTTGTTGCCTGGAACGGCACCGGTGTCCATTGCACCTTATAGGATGGCACCGAAGGAGTTGGTGGAGCTGAAAGCCCAAATTCAAGAGTTATTGGATAGAGGTTTCATTAGACCAAGTGTGTCTCCATGGGGAGCACCAGTGTTGTTCGTAAAGAAGAAAGATGGGTCAATGCGGATGTGCATCGATTATCGGTAGTTGAACAAACTGACGATTAAGAACAAGTAACCACTACCGAGAATCGATAATTTATTTGACCAACTTAGAGGAGCTTCAGTATTTTCCAAGATTAACCTTCAATCTGGGTATCATCAGTTGAGGGTTAAGGAGGTGGATATTTACAAGACGGTATTCGGAACTCGGTATGGTCACTATGAGTTCTTGGTTATGCCATTTGGGTGGACGAACGCACCTGCGGCATTTATGGATCTGATGAATCGAGTGTTCCAGCCATACTTGGATCGATTCATGATCATCTTTATTGACGATATTCTGGTTTATTCTGAAACTGAGGAGAAGCATGATGAGCATCTTCGTATTGTGCTGCAAGTGCTGAGGGAGAAGGAGCTTTATGCGAAATTTAGTAAGTGTGAGTTCTAGTTGAGAGAGGTAACTTTCTTAGGGCATGTTATCTTTGCTAAAGGGATCAAGGTGGACCCTCGAAAGATTGAAGTGATTCTGGAATAGAAGCCACTGAGGTCAGTGTCGAAAATTTGAAGTTTTCTGGGTTTAGGTGGGTACTATAGAAGGTTTGTGGAAGGATTTTCTGTGATGGCAGTGCCTTTGACAAAGCTTATAAGGAAGGGAGTACCGTTTGTTTGGACTGAGAAACAACAAGAATCTTTTGAGAAGTTGAAGAAAGTTCTGACCGAGGCACCTGTACTGATTCAGCCGGAGTCTGGAAAAGATTTTAGTGTATGCAGTGATGCATCACATGTAGGGTTGGGTTGTGTGCTGATGCAAGAGGGTAAAGTGGTTGCTTATGCATCACGACAGCTTAAACCACGTGAAGTTAACTATCCTACTCATGTTCTGGAGTTGGCAGCGGTAATCTTTGCTCTTAAGATTTGGAGACATTACCTGTACAGAGAAAGGTGTATTATATACATAGATTATAAGAGTCTTAAGTACTTGCTGACTCAGAAGGAGCTGAACCTTAGGCAGTGGAGATGGATAGAGTTGCTTAAGAATTTTGACTGCGTGATTGAGTATCACCCTGGCAAAGCTAATGTGGTGGCTGATGCCCTAAGTCGTAGAACTGTATCTGATCTGAGAGCCATGTTTGCTCGTTTGAGTCTGTATGACGACGGTAGTCTATTAGCAGAACTGCAAGTTAGGCTGACCTGGGTGGATGAGATTAAGGAAAAACAGTTGAGGGATGAGTCCCTGGTTTCTCGATTTCGGCAGGTTAAGAATAGGGATACTTCTAAGTTCAGACTAAATAGTGAGGGAGTTCTGTGTTACCGAGGTAGAGTTTTGATAGAGGAATTCGCGCGGACCAAGATCGAGTTGTCAAGTCACGGGAAACTCATACGAAAGCTCTAAACGAATAGATCTGAAATCAAAAACAAAGATTAAGATTAAACCGAATCAGGTTTGAATTTAAAATTCCCAAATTCAATTAAAAGAGCAGCAAGAAGAAAAGAAATAGAATCGATGAATCAAACGAAATTGAGAAGAAAGAAAAGATGCGAATCTTCCAAGGAATTGATTCGGCCAAGAATGCCCAATTTCCAGCAATCAATTGATTCCCAAATTGAAAGAAATCCAATCGGCCAAACCATAGGAATTGGGGATTTTTGGGTTCGAATGGGTGCTGCCAATAGGAGAACAACTTAAACGATGAGATCTTGAGTTTAATCAATGCTGGAAAACAAATAAGAACAGCAAAATATTAGATGAGAAATCGGCACAAGTATAAGCAAAGAAAAGTAAAGAAAGAAATCGAAAACAGCAAGAATTAAAGGATAAGTCCTAAAGATCCTTGAAATCCCGAAAGATTTCACAAATCTCTTCAAACGGCTCTAATCTCCCCTCCAAAGAATATCGATGGCAAGAAGAAGGTTGAAGATGGCTCCCACAATCAAAAGATTGTTAAAACAACTTCTAAAGAAAACTCAAGAGAGAATTCTTGGAGAAAACCCCAAAGAAAATTCTGCACTCAACAAATCTGAAATTTGATAGAAAAAATAATAATAAGATGTTTTTACAAAGGGTGGCTGGCCAATGCTTATATAGGCCTCCAACAAATCCTAATCTCACAAGTAACTAATAAAAAATTAAACCTAATTAATAAAATAACAAGGTAAATTCGGCCATGCACTTATATGGGCTGTTTTGGGCCGAATTTTACATGTAATGCTCCTAAAGATTAAAAAATTAAATTAAACAAGTAAGATGTTTACAAATTGGGCCCTTTGACATTTTGGCCTGATTTTCAACTAAGTATGAAGAAATTTCTTGATTGGGCTGGATTTTTGTTATTGGGCCTCGCCTTCAAGAATTTGGGCTCGTGATCCATCTCCTACAAAAATTGGGTCGTTGACGCTCGTAATGGAGATCCAATGTGTTTTGGCTGCAAGATTTGGTTTCTTGGACCAAGATTTCCAAGATTTGAAATCTTGATTTTCTTGATTCTTGAAATCTCTTCGAACAGCAAAATTGGGCCAAGATTCGATTTCTTGATTTTCTTGAAAACAAGAAAGTGAATCTTGATTTTCTTGTTCTCTCGTGTATGAATCTAAGGCCTTGCTAACAAGCTCTTGAATGGTCCCATTTAGTTTGGACCGCATTTGTCGGGCCTTTGATCTTGTTATTGGGCCTTGTGGCAATTTGAGCCCATCACGTTCTTGAACTTGGATTGGGCCTTTATGACTCGTATCAAGTTTGTATTCCGAAGGACTCTGACTTGTGGTAAGCAATTCTGAAAGAAGCTCATGGAGGTCTGTGTGCTATGCATCCCGGAGGGAGTAAAATGTATCGCGACTTAAAAGAGTTGTATTGGTGGCCTGGATTGAAGCGAGAGGTAACAAAAGTTGTGGGAAAATGTCTGACTTGTTAGCAAGTGAAAGCTGAACATCAATTACCTTTCGGACTTTTACAGCCAGTGAAAGTACCACTTTGGAAGTGGGAGAGGGTAGCCGTGGATTTTGTGAGTGGGTTACCCTTGACACCATCGAAGAAGGACTCGATTTGGGTAATTGTGGATAGGTTGACCAAATCTGCTAATTTCATACCTGTCCGCACTGATTATTCACTTCAGAAGATAGCCAAATTGTATGTGGCAGAAATAGTGCGACTTCACGGAGTTCTAGTGTCGATTATTTCTGATTGAGATCCTAGATACATATCTCGGTTTTTGGAAAAAGTTGCATGAGGCATTGGGTACGTGGTTGAACTATAGTACAACCTTTCATCGTCAGACTGATAGTCAGTCGGAAAGGGTTATTCAAATTTTGGAAGACGTATTGAGGGGATGCGTTATCGACTTTTGAGGCAGTTGGGAGGATTACTTACCGTTGGCAAAGTTTGCATACAACAACAGTTATTAGGCAAGTATTCGAATGGCTCCTTATGAGGCACTGTATGGGCGAAGATGCCGTACACCTAGTTGTTGAACCGAGTTGGGTGAACGACAGGTTCTTGGACCTGAGTTGGTGGCAGATACTGAGGATAAGGTCAAGTTGATTAGAGACCGGTTGAAGGAAGCATCTGATAGACAGAAGTCATATGCAGATTTGAAGCACAAGGAAATTGAGTACTCTGTGGGTGATATGGTCTTCTTGAAGGTTTCGCCTTGGAAGAAAATATTAAGGTTTGGGAGGAAAGGCAAGTTAAGTCCGTGGTTCATTGGGCCTTATCGGATTCTTAAGTGAGAGGGTCTAGTGGCTTATCAGTTGGAGCTACCTCCAGAGTTGAATAGGATTCATGATGTCTTTCACGTCTCCATGTTAAGGTGGTATCGTTCTGACCCTACTCATGTTGTGCTGGTTGCAGAGATCGAGGTCCAAATAGACTTGACTTTTGAGGCAGAGCCTGTGCAGATTTTGGATCGAGATGTTAAGATTTTGATGAGGAAATTAGTTCTGCTAGTAAAGGTGCTGTGGCGTAATCATGGTAGAGAGGAAGCTACTTGGGAGCCAAAAGTTGTGACAGCCCAAAATTGACCCTAGCCGGGAAGTGGTTTCGGGACCGCTAAACCGAGTCACCGAAAGGTTTGAATGTGATGTTTATTGTCTAGAATATGTAATCATGAATGTGTAAAAATTTCAAGCTTCGATTTAGTCGATTGCATGTGAATTTAGTCAATAGGACTTATATGAGAAAATTTTAAAATGTGATAGGTCAATGCATGAGGACCTATTAGTGCATGTGGAAGAAAAAGGGGACTTGCATGTCAAATTCCCCCTCCCTAATATGTAGTGGCCGGCCATGCTATAGGTGGAAACATGTCTCCAACATGTTATGCTAGTGATGCATGTTAAGAATAATAAAATAATAAGCATGGTGATTAAATAATGAAAGAAGGGTGATGGAGAAAAAAAAAAGTACATGGTCTCACCCCCCCCTTGTTGCCGTGAATTGAAGAAAGAAAACAAAAAAAAAAAAAAAAAGAGTTCATTCTTGAACATCCTTGGCCGAATAGAGGAAAGAAAGGAAGGGGAAAAAGGCTTGAGAAAAATCGGCTATGGTGGTGGTTAGACTAAGGTATGTTTGATGTTGTCTTTGAGATGCATGCATGTTTTAAATAGCCCATGTTTAAACTTTGAATCTTGTTGATAACATGAGCAATCGGTCATGAGAAAGTGCTCAAGGAAAAGGTTGTTGATGAAAGAAATTAATGTGTTAAGGGATTATATGAAACTTATTCATGTTTATATATGTTATATGCAACGAAAATGGTTGATGATTTTGGAGGTGATTAGCTTGAATCGGCCACGGTATATCCATAAACACGATCTATGCTTGTTATGTTACTCATGGTTAAAACAATTCGGCTAGGACATTCGGCCATGGATGGTTGTATTTCTTTGATGTTGTTTTTGATGCCTTAGGGCATTGAGAGTTGATTATAGATGAGGTGAGCTTCTTGATTTAAAAATTTGATGGATGTTAAGCTAATTGGGCAACCAAAGGTTCAATATTTTTGTTATGAGGTCATATGTGCATTCGGCCATGGTCTTTGCTTGAATATGAGAATTGTAATGTGATTTTCCTAAATTGTCTATGAATTTGGTTGTTGATTTCATGGTAATGGTATATTGAATCCATGAGAATTTAGTAAGGTTGCATTCGGCAACTTACTTGAAATTAAAAATCGATGTCTAAGCTTAGGTGATTTCGATGATGATATATGTGTGTATACATAAGTATATTTAGTTGATTCGGCTTTGGTAGTTGCATGAGATTATTAGCCGAATATACTAACATACATATACATGTGAGATTGGATTGTAAATATTTAGCAAGGTGGTTAAACTAGTTAAATTATTGATATAGCTCAAGGAGCTAAAGGAGGTGAATCGAGCAAAGGCAAAGAAAAGGTTATCGAGTAGCCGAGTTGGAACCGTCTTACCCAACACGAGGTAAGTCATTAAGCATGTAGTTGGTATTATTTCAATGGTCATAATGTTGTGTATTGATGCTGAATGGAATGAATAAATGTACATATATATATATGCATGTACGTATGTGATGATGAAATTGTTGAATGAAATAAATGAGGTGAGATGTAATGAGTTGTTGATCTCGGCACTAAATGTGCGGGATAACCATTTATGACCATGAGATTGGTGCTAAGTGCGCGGGATTAAATTGTACAGCACTAAGTGTGCGATTCTACTTTGTTGCACTAAGTGTGCGAAATGAATATGATGCACTAAGTGTGCGAATTGACCATGCGGCACTAAGTGTGCGGGTTTGACTATGTAGCACTAAGTGTGCGATTTGATTACGTGGCACTAAATGTGCGAGTTGATTATATAGCACTGAGTGTGCGGGCTCAATATACATTCGTGAATCATTATGGACACTATGTGTGCGACACTATTGAGCTGATCGCGGACAGCGGATCGGGTAAGTGTCTTGAGGACATGGCTAATATGTGCTATGCGTATACTTGGTGTTGAGCTCGGTAAGTTGAACCTATGTGACAACTATACTTGAAGTCACGTACATAAAAATTTATCGTAGGATGGGTGAAAGGCCGTTTTGTGGTTTGATTGTAACGAAAATAAATTGATTTATGAAAATGCTTCAATATCCTATTGATGAGTATATGAATTGTGAAGGCATGAATTGATATGAAATTGAATCGGTAGGTTGGTGGAACTATGGTATGGTTCGGTATGGATGGAGTAAATTGTCTCATTCCATTTTATTCCTCTTGTGATAATGTTATTGATGTATAGTAGAGCATTGCTTATGACTTACTGAGTTATAAACTCACCCGGTGTTTCCTTGTCACCCATTATAGGTTGCTTGGACTCATCAATTTTTGCGGGGTCGGGCCGTCAACGAAGTCATCACATCAGATAGCTAGTTTTGGTACTTTCTTCTTAGTGTGCTTAGAAGATCATTTTGGCATGTATAAGCTAGTACGTTGTGTTTGAATTATGGCATGTAAACTTTAAGCCATGCGAAAATGGCACGAATGTTCGATTGAGTTGGATCGAGGGTAGGCATGAAATGGACCTAGTTACTTTCGTAACAGATGCTGGCAGCAGCAGTGTCATGAGATTGAAAAATCACTAAAAATAGTAGGAGTGGAATTAATTGATGAATAAATTATGTAATCGAAGCTCGATGAGTCTGTTTTCATGAGGAAGTAACGAAAAGATCATATGGGCAGTATATTAAGAGATAATCAGATTTTAGTGGGACAGGGCCAGAACGGTTTCTGGATTCCCTGCTCCAACTTTGGAAATTCATTATAAATTAACCAGAGATAATTAGGGGTCGTACCATATATGTGCAGATTCCTCTCTGAGTCTAGTTTCCATAGAAACAAACGGCAACAGTATTGAAGCCCCGTGCAGGGAGATATCCCAGTCTTAATGGGCAAAGGTCAGTGTAGTCGACCCCTGCAACTTGGGGAACTTTGACTAATAAACTGTACTAATTGGCCCAACCAAAAATTCTAGAAAAAAATACATAGATGGGCACATGAGTCTAGTTTCTGGGAAAAATTACGAAACTGATTTTCGAGTTACGAAACTCAAGATATGAATTTTAAAACGACTAGTACACAGATTGGGCAGTGTCTGGAAAATAAATTTTGTAAGAGGGTAAAGCCAGTTAACACCTCGTGTTCGACCCCGATGACGGTTTCGGGTTCGGGGTGTTACATTTTATTGGTATCAGAGCTATGGTTTAGTCGGTTCTAGGACTTCCATAGCACGTATGAGTCTAGCTATACATGCCATAATGTTAATGTTTACAAGGGTGATGACTTCTGACGGTTGAAATGTTTTTGTCTTGATTTGTAAATGGATCCCGGTGAAGAAAGAACCCTAGCGGATGACGTTGAGAGCGTAGCGGCTGCTCCTGCACAAGGGACGCCGCCTGTTGAACCCCAGTCATCTGCGAATAATCAAGGTGAGGGGGCTAAACAAGCCTTCTTTACCATGATGAACGAGTGGGTCGCGCAATATGCCCGAGCCAACCCGGCTGTCCAACAATTCCCAAATTTGAATAACCCACCCCAAGAGCCTGTAAGGCCGTCAGTCGCTGATCCTGTGAGGCTGAGTAAGCTACCTGTAGACTTGATTAGGAAGCGTGGGGCCGAGGAGTTCAAGGCCATAGTAACTGATGATGCCGAAAGGGCCGAGTTCTGGCTTGATAACACCATTCGGGTGTTCGATGAATTGTCATGCACACCCGATGAATGTCTAAAATGTGCTGTATCTTTGTTGCGAGACTCAGCCTACTATTGGTGGAGGACATTGATTTCCATAGTCCCGAACGAGCGAGTAACTTGGGACTTCTTTCAAACGGAATTTCGGAAGAAATTTATTAGCCAACGGTTCATTGACCAGAAGCGTAAGGAGTTCTTGGAACTCAAGCAAGGCCGTATGACTGTATCTGAATACGAACATGAATTCGTAAGACTTAGTAGGTATGCCCGGGAGTGCGTAGCTGATGAGGTTGCTATGTGCAAAAGATTTGAGGAAGGATTGAACGAAGATTTAAAGCTACTAATGGGTATTCTGGAAATAAAGGAATTCGTAACACTAGTCGAACGAGCCTGCAAGGCGGAGGAACTTGGAAAGGAGAAGAGGAAGGCTGAATTTGAAGCTAGAGATTATCGTAAAAGATCGACGGGTAAAGCTCCGTTCTCAGCTGTGAAGAAGTTCAGGGAGGACATTAGTAAGTCGAGGGCGACTACGGGAATTTCCATTAGGGCAAGACCATCGATGGGCTCCCGAGCTACTTCGGTAGCTAGTGTGGGCAATAATCGGCACGAGAAACCTGAATGTCCCCAATGTGGAAGACGACACCTAGGTGAATGTTGGGGCAAGTCTACTAACAGGGCCTGTTACGGATGCGGTTCGAAGGACCACTTCATTAGAGATTGCACGGAGCTGGATGAGAAGAATAAGATTCAAGGTGCAAGACCTAGTGGAGTGACATCTAGAGGTAGACCACCGAGAATTTTTGGAGGCAGGGGTGGTAGTCAGAGGGGGGCTTCTGATACGGCCGATCGCGCCGAGAACCGTGCTCCTGCTAGAGCATATGCCATTCGCGCACGAGAGGAGGCATCCTCCCCCGACGTCATCACTGGTACCTTCACTCTCTTTGATACTAATGTGATTGCATTGATTGACCCTGGTTCTACTCATTCATATGTATGCGAAACCTTAGCAACCAGTAAGACTCTACCTGTTGAGTCTACTGAGCTCGTAATTCGAGTATCAAACCCTTTGGGTCAATGCGTACTTGTTGATAAAGTGTGTAAGAGATGCCCTCTATTAATCCGAGAATCCTGTTTTCCGGCTGATTTGATGCTTTTGCCGTTCGACGAGTTTGATGTTATTCTTGGTTTGGATTGGTTAACCGCGCATGATGCGGTTGTGAATTGCAAAAGCAAGACTATTGATTTGAGGTGCGCAAATAACGAAATAATCCGAGTTGAGTCTGCGGACTTAAGGGGGTTGCCAGCTGTAATATCAGCAATGTTGGCCCAGAAATATGTAAGGAAAGGGTGCGAAGCATACCTCGCGTATGTACTTGATGACAAGGAGTTAGAAAAGAAACCCGAATCGGTGCCGGTGGTTTGTGAATACCCGGATGTTTTTCCTGAAGAGTTACCGGGTTTGCCACCTGTTCGGGAAGTAGAGTTTGGAATTGAGCTTGTACCTGGAACTACGCCAATTTCGATCGCTCCGTATCGTATGGCACTAACTGAGTTAAAAGAGTTGAAAGCTCAGTTGCAAGAATTGACGGATAGAGGTTTCGCTCGACCGAGTTTCTCGCCTTGGGGTGCACCAGTATTGTTCGTGAAAAAGAAGGACGGAACCATGAGGTTGTGCATTGACTATCGTCAACTGAATAAAGTGACGATAAAGAATAAGTATCCGTTACCGCGTATAGATGATCTGTTCGATCAATTAAAGGGAGCATC
The DNA here is from genome assembly GCF_007990345.1 of Gossypium hirsutum. Lineage (NCBI taxonomy): Eukaryota > Viridiplantae > Streptophyta > Magnoliopsida > Malvales > Malvaceae > Gossypium > Gossypium hirsutum. The sequence goes on from NC_053435.1 coordinate 74,467,562, forward strand.
GGTGTTTTCAAAGATAGATTTGAGATCGGGTTATTATCAGTTACGGATTCGAGATTCGGACGTACCCAAAACTGCTTTCAGAACGAGGTACGGTCACTATGAGTTCTTAGTGATGCCGTTTGGGCTCACTAATGCCCCTGCGGTGTTTATGGATTTGATGAATCGGATCTTTAGGCCGTACTTGGATCGGTTCGTAGTTGTGTTTATTGATGACATCTTGGTCTATTCAAGAGATGAGGCCGAACATGCTGAGCATCTGAGGCTAGTGATGCAAATTTTGCGGGATAAGCAGTTATATGCTAAGTTCAGTAAGTGTGAGTTCTGGCTAAGAGAGGTTAGCTTCTTGGGTCATGTGGTATCCGCATCGGGTATTCGGGTTGACCCGAGCAAAATTTCAGCCATACTTAACTGGAAGCCTCCGAGAAACGTTACCGAAGTCCGGAGCTTTCTAGGGCTCGCCGGTTATTACCGACGATTTGTCAAAGGTTTCTCGATGATAGCCACACCAATGACGAAGCTACTTCAGAAGGATGTTAAGTTCGAATGGACGGAGAAATGTCAGAAAAGCTTCGATCAACTGAAAACTCATCTGACTAAAGCTCCAATTTTGGTGCAACCCGAATCGGGTAAAGAGTTTGTCGTTTATAGTGACGCATCCCTACTCGGGTTGGGTTGTGTATTGATGCAAGAAGGTCGAGTTGTGGCCTATGCGTCGAGACAATTGAAGCCACACGAGAGAAATTATCCGACCCATGATCTCGAACTAGCCGCCATTGTGTTTGCATTGAAAATATGGCGACATTATTTGTTTGGTGAGAAGTGCCATGTGTTTTCGGATCACAAAAGTCTCAAATATTTGATGACTCAACGGGACTTGAATCTGCGACAAAGACGTTGGCTTGAATTGTTGAAGGATTATGAGCTTGTCATTGATTACCACCCGGGAAAGGCTAATGTGGTTGCGGACGCCTTAAGCCGGAAATCACTGTTTGCTTTGCGAGCGATGAATGTACACTTGTCTGTTCTACCTGACAATGTGTTAGTAGCTGAATTAAAAGCCAAACCATTATTGACTCATCAAATTCATGAAGCTCAGAAAGTCGATGATGAATTAGTTGCAAAACGAGCTGAGTGTGTTCCAAACAAGGAATCGGAGTTTCAGATTGATGATGATGGTTGTTTGAGGTTTAGAAGTCGTTTGTGCGTTCCAAGGAATTCGGAACTCATTCCGATATCCTGAACGAAGCCCATTGTAGCCGAATGTCAATTCACCCGGGGAGCACGAAAATGTACAACGACTTGAAACGTCGATTTTGGTGGCATGGTATGAAGCGAGACATCTCCGACTTTGTTTCGAGATGTTTAATATGTCAGCAAGTGAAAGCGGAACATCAAGTGCCTTCAGGGTTACTTCAGCCGATCATGATACCCGAGTGGAAATGGGACCGAGTCACAATGGACTTTGTGTCCGGACTGCCTTGTCCGCAAGTAGAAGGATGCGATTTGGGTTGTTGTTGATAGGCTGACTAAGTCGGCTCACTTTATCCCCGTGCGTACGGATTTCTCATTGGATAAACTAGCCGAGTTGTATGTTTCTCAGATTGTGAATTACATGGAGTACCTATTTCTATCGTGTCGGATAGAGATCCGAGATTCACCTCGCGATTTTGGAAGAAATTGCAAGAAGCTTTGGGTACCCAGCTGCATTTTAGCACCGCTTTTCATCCCAAACCGATGGTCAATCCGAGCGGATAATTCAGATACTCGAGGATATGCTGAGATGCTGCATCCTTGAGTTTAGTGGTTCATGGGAACGGTATGTACCTTTGATTGAATTCGCTTACAACAATAGTTTTCAATCAAGTATTAAGATGGCACCTTACGAGGCTTTGTACGGTCGTAAATGCCGTACACCATTGTTTTGGACCGAGCTTGGTGAAAGTAAAATTTTCGGAGTTGATTTGATTAAAGATGCTGAACAGAAAGTAAAAGTAATCCGTGAAAGTTTGAAGGCAGCCACAGATCGTCAGAAATCGTATGCGGATCTGAAACGGAAGGACATTGAATATCAGGTGGGAGATAAAGTGTTCCTTAAAGTTTCGCCTTGGAAAAAGGTACTTAGGTTTGGCCGTAAGGGCAAGTTGAGCCCGAGATTCATGGGGCCGTACGAAATCTCCGAACGAGTGGGGCCAGTTGCGTATAGATTGATTTTGCCCCCTGAGCTTGAAAAGATTCACGATGTCTTCATGTTTCGATGCTTCGACGCTATCGATCTGATCCGTCGCATATAATTAGCCCATCAGAGGTTGAAATTCAAGCCGATATGAGTTATGAAGAAGAACCGATACGTATCCTAGCTCGTGAGGTGAAAGAGTTGCGAAACAAAAGGGTTCCGTTGGTTAAGGTGTTGTGGCTCAAACACGGGATCGAGGAAGCAACCTGGGAACCGAGAGCTCGATGAAGGAACGATATCCAACCTATTTACTGGTAAGATTTTCGAGGACGAAAATTTCTTAAGTGAGGGAGAGTTGTGACAGCCCAAAATTGACCCTAGCCGGGAAGTGGTTTCGGGACCGCTAAACCGAGTCACCGAAAGGTTTGAATGTGATGTTTATTGTCTAGAATATGTAATCATGAATGTGTAAAAATTTCAAGCTTCGATTTAGTCGATTGCATGTGAATTAGTCAATAGGACTTATATGAGAAAATTTTAAAATGTGATAGGTCAATGCATGAGGACCTATTAGTGCATGTGGAAGAAAAAGGGGACTTGCATGTCAAATTCCCCTCCCTAATATGTAGTGGCCGGCCATGCTATAGGTGGAAACATGTCTCCAACATGTTATGCTAGTGATGCATGTTAAGAATAATAAAATAATAAGCATGGTGATTAAATAATGAAGAAGGGTGATGGAGAAAAAAAAAAAGTACATGGTCTCACCCCCCCTTGTGCGTGAATTGAGAAAGAAAACAAAAAAAAAAAAAAGAGTTCATTCTTGAACATCCTTGGCCGAATAGAGGAAAGAAAGGAGGGAAAAAGGCTTGAGAAAAATCGGCTATGGTGGTGGTTAGACTAAGGTATGTTTGATGTGTCTTTGAGATGCATGCATGTTTTAAATAGCCCATGTTTAAACTTTGAATCTGTTGATAACATGAGCATCGGTCATGAGAAAGTGCTCAAGGAAAAGGTTGTTGATGAAAGAATTAATGTGTTAAGGGATTATATGAAACTTATTCATGTTTATATATGTTATATGCAACGAAAATGGTTGATGATTTTGGAGGTGATTAGCTTGAATCGGCCAGGTATATCCATAAACACGATCTATGCTTGTTATGTTACTCATGGTTAAAACAATTCGCTAGGACATTCGGCCATGGATGGTTGTATTTCTTGATGTTGTTTTGATGCCTTAGGGCATTGAGAGTTGATTATAGATGAGGTGAGCTTCTTGATTTAAAAATTTGATGGATGTTAAGCTAATTGGGCAACCAAAGGTTCAATATTTTTGTTATGAGGTCATATGTGCATTCGGCCATGGTCTTTGCTTGAATATGAGAATTGTAATGTGATTTTCCTAAATTGTCTATGAATTTGGTTGTTGATTTCATGGTAATGGTATATTGAATCCATGAGAATTTAGTAAGGTTGCATTCGGCAACTTACTTGAAATTAAAAATCGATGTCTAAGCTTAGGTGATTTCGATGATGATATATGTGTGTATACATAAGTATATTTAGTTGATTCGGCTTTGGTAGTTGCATGAGATTATTAGCCGAATATACTAACATACATATACATGTGAGATTGGATTGTAAATATTTAGCAGGTGGTTAAACTAGTTAAATTATTGATATAGCTCAAGGAGCTAAAGGAGGTGAATCGAGCAAAGGCAAAGAAAAGGTTATCGAGTAGCCGAGTTGGAACGTCTTACCAACAGAGGTAAGTCATTAAGCATGTAGTTGGTATTATTTCAATGGTCATAATGTTGTGTATTGATGCTGAATGGAATGAATAAATGTACATATATATATATGCATGTACGTATGTGATGATGAAATTGTTGAATGAAATAAATGAGGTGAGATGTAATGAGTTGTTGATCTCGGCACTAAATGTGCGGGATAACATTTATGACCATGAGATTGGTGCTAAGTGCGCGGGATTAAATTGTACAGCACTAAGTGTGCGATTCTACTTGTTGCACTAAGTGTGCGAAATGAATATGATGCACTAAGTGTGCGAATTGACCATGCGGCACTAAGTGTGCGGTTTGACTATGTAGCACTAAGTGTGCGATTTGATTACGTGGCACTAAATGTGCGAGTTGATTATATAGCACTGAGTGTGTGGGCTCAATATACATTCGTGAATCATTATGGACACTATGTGTGCGACACTATTGAGCTGATCGCGGACAGCGGATCGGGTAAGTGTCTTGAGGACATGGCTATATGTGCATGCGTATACTTGGTGTTGAGCTCGGTAAGTTGAACCTATGTGACAACTATACTTGAAGTCACGTACATAAAAATTTATCGTAGGATGGGTGAAAGGCCGTTTTGTGGTTTGATTGTAACGAAAATAAATTGATTTATGAAAATGCTTCAATATCCTATTGATGAGTATATGAATTGTGAAGGCATGAATTGATATGAAATTGAATCGGTAGGTTGGTGGAATATGGTATGGTTCGGTATGGATGGAGTAAATTGTCTCATTCCATTTTATTCCTCTTGTGATAATGTTATTGATGTTAGTAGAGCATTGCTTATGACTTACTGAGTTATAAACTCACCGGTGTTTCCTTGTCACCCATTATAGGTTGCTTGACTCATAATTTTTGCGGGGTCGGGCCGTCACGAAGTCATCACATCGATAGTGTTTGTATTTTTCTTAGTGTGCTTAGAAGATCATTTGGATGTATAGCTAGTGTTGTGTTTGTTAGATGTAACTTTAAGCCATGCGAAAATGGCACGAATGTTCGATTGAGTTTGGATCGAGGGTAGGCATGAAATGGACCTAGTTACTTTCGTAACAGATGCTGGCAGCAGCGTGTCATGAGATTGAAAAATCACTAAAATAGTAGGAGTGGAATTAATTGATGAATAAATTATGTAATCGAAGCTCGATGAGTCTGTTTTCATGAGGAAGTAACGAAAAGATCATATGGGCAGTATATTAAGAGATAATCAGATTTTAGTGGGACAGGGCCAGAACGGTTTCTGGATTCCCTGCTCCAACTTTGGAAATTCATTATAAATTAACCAGAGATAATAGGGGTCGTACCATATATGTGCAGATTCCTCTCTGAGTCTAGTTTCCATAGAAACAAACGGCAACAGTATTGAAGCCCCGTG
>NC_053435.1:74473423-74542268 GCF_007990345.1 Gossypium hirsutum
ACTGAGTTTCGGAAGTATATCAGAGATTTGGATAAAACGGAAGGAATTTCTTGAGCTTAAGCAAGGTCCATGTCAGTTACTGATTACGAGCGAAAATTTGTTAGACTTAGTAGATACGCTCGGGAATGTGTTTCGTCCGAGGCTATATGTGTAAACGCTTCGAGGATGGGCTGAATGAAGATATAAAAATGTTCGTTGGCGTTCTTGAAATACGAGAGTTCGTAGTACTGGTCGAGCGAGCTTGTAAAGCCGAAGAGCTTAGAAAAGAAAAACAAAAAGTTGATGTGGGAACTGGAGAGTTTCGTAAAAGATCTTCGGAAAGTCTCTTCAACAGGCATCGAAGAAATTTCGAGATGATGCGGGCCAGTTTAGAGCACTTCGGGCCTTTTAGACGAGATCGTGATCGACCCCCTGTGGGTACACGAGGCACTTCGGTCGCCAGTGTTGGGAATGAACGTCGAGATAGAACGAAATGTCGATATTGCGGTAAATGGCATTCGGGGAGTTGTAGATTCCCTGACCGCTCCTGTTACAAGTGCGAATCAGTTGACCACTTCATTAAAGATTGCCCGAGGTTGTTTGAACAGAATGAAAATCAGAGTGGGAAACCGGGTGCTACCACTGCTCGAGGTAGACCATCTGGAAATACGGGCAATGCTAGTGGTGTTCAGAGAGGATCTAGAGATGCTACGACCAGATCCGAGGCTCGTGCGCCTGCTAGAGCTTATGCTATACGTGCCCGCGAGGATGCTTCTTCGCCTGATGTTATTACCGGTACTTTTACTTCTTTGATACTAATGTAATTGCTTTGATTGACCCCGGTTCTACTCATTCTTACATATGTGAAACCTTAGCATCCAGTAAGACTTTACCTATTGAGTCTACTGAGTTCGTAATTCGGGTGTCAAATCCCTTGGGTCGTTACGTACTTGTCGACAAAGTGTGTAAGAAATGTCCCCTAGAAATTCAAGGTTCCTGTTTTCCGGCGGACTTGATGCTTTTGCCGTTTGATGAATTTGATGTTATTCTTGGTTTGGATTGGTTGACCGCGCATGATGCGGTTGTGAATTGTAAAGCAAGACTATTGATTTGAGGTGCGCAAATAACGAAGTAATCCGAGTTGAGTCTACGGACTTGGAGGGGATGCCAGCTGTAATATCAGCAATGTTGGCCCAGAAATATGTAAGAAAAGGGTGCGAAGCATACCTTGCGTATGTACTGGATGACAAAGAATTAGACAAGAAACCCGAATCTGTGCCGGTGGTTTGTGAATACCCGGATGTTTTTCCTGAAGGATTACCGGGTTTACCACCTGTTCGGGAGGTAGAGTTTGGTATTGAGCTTGTACCTGGGACTACGCCGATTTCGATAGCTCCGTATCGTATGGCACCAACCGAGTTAAAAGAGTTGAAAGCTCAGTTGCAAGAATTGACGGATAGAGGTTTTGCTCGACCAAGTTTCTCACCTTGGGGTGCACCAGTATTGTTCGTGAAAAAGAAGGACGGAACCATGAGGTTGTGCATTGACTATCGTCAACTGAATAAAGTGACGATAAAGAACAAATATCCGTTACCGCGTATCGATGATTTGTTCGACCAACTGAAGGGAGCCTCAATGTTCTCAAAAATAGATTTGAGATCGGGCTATTATCAGTTGCGAATTCGAGATTCGGACATACCCAAAACTGCTTTCAGAACGGGATATGGTCACTACGAGTTCTTAGTGATGCCGTTTGGGCTCACAAATGCCCCTGCGGTATTTATGGATTTGATGAATCGGATCTTCAGGCCATATTTGGATCGGTTCGTAGTTGTGTTCATTGATGACATCTTGGTCTATTCAAGAGATGAGACCGAACATGCTGAGCATCTGAGGCTAGTGTTGCAAATTTTGCGGGATAAGCAGTTATATGCTAAGTTCAGTAAGTGTGAGTTCTAGTTAAGAGAGGTTAGCTTCTTGGTCATGTGGTATCCGCATCGGGTATTCGAGCTGACCCGAGCAAAATTTCAGCCATACTTAACTGGAAGCCTCCAAGAAATATTACCGAAGTTCGGAGCTTCCTGGGACTCGCCGGTTATTACCGACGATTTGTCAAAGGTTTCTCGATGATAGCCACACCAATGACGAAGCTACTTCAAAAGGATGTTAAGTTCGAATGGACAGAGAAATGTCAGAAAAGTTTTGATCAACTAAAACTTATTTGACTGAAGCTCCAATTTTAGTGCAACCCGAATCAGGCAAAGAGTTTGTCATTTATAGTGACGCATCCCTACTTGGGTTGGGTTGCGTATTGATGCAAGAAGTTCGAGTGGTGGCCTATGCGTCGAGACAATTAAAGCCACATGAGAAAAATTATCCGACCCATGATCTTGAACTAGCTGCCATCGTATTTGCTTTAAAAATACGGCGACATTACTTATTTGGTGAGAAGTGCCATGTATTTTCGGATCACAAAAGTCTCAAAAATTTGATGACTCAAAGAGACTTAAATCTGCGACAAAGACGTTGGCTTGAGTTGTTGAAAGATTACGAGCTTGTCATTGATTACCACCCGGGAAAGGCTAATATGGTTGCGGACGCCTTAAGCCGGAAATCATTGTTTGCTTTACGAGCGATGAATGTGCACTTGTCTGTTCTACCCGACAATGTGTTAATAGCTGAATTAAAAGCCAAACCATTATTGATTCATCAAATTCGTGAAGCCTAGAAAGTTGTTGATGAATTGGTTGCAAAACGGGCTGAGTGTGCTCCGAACAAGGAATCGGAGTTTCAAATTGATGATGATGATTGTTTGAGGTTCAGAAGTCGTTTGTGTATTCCAAGGAGTTCGGAACTCATTTCGATGATTCTGAACGAAGCCCATTGTAGCCGAATGTCAAGTCACCTGGGGAGTACAAAAATGTACAACGATTTGAAACGTTGGTTTTGGTGGCATGGTATGAAACGAGACATCTCCGACTTTGTTTCGAGATGTTTAATATGTCAACAAGTGAAAGCGGAACATCAAGTGCCTTCAGGATTACTTCAGCCGATCATGATACCCGAGTGGAAATGGGATCGAGTCACAATGGACTTTGTGTCCGGACTGCCATTGTCAACAAGTAAGAAGGATGCGATTTGGGTTGTTGTTGATAGACTGACTAAGTCGGCTCACTTTATCCCCGTGTGTATGGATTTTTCATTGGATAGACTAGTTGAATTGTACGTTTCTCAGATTGTGAGATTACACGGGGTACCTATTTCTATCGTGTCGGATAGAGATCCGAGATTCACCTCGCGATTTTGGAGGAAATTGCAAGAAGCTTTGGGTACCAAGCTGCATTTTAGCACTGCTTTTCATCCCCAAACCGATGGTCAATCTGAGCGGATAATTCAGATACTTGAGGATATGTTGAGATGTTGCATCCTCGAGTTCAGTGGTTCATGGGAACGGTATTTACCTTTGATTGAATTCGCTTACAATAATAGTTTTCAATCAAGTATTAAGATGGCACCTTACGAGGCTTTGTACGGTCGTAAATGTCGTACACCGTTGTTTTGGACCGAGCTCGGTGAAAGTAAAATTTTTGGAGTTGATTTGATTAAGGATGCTGAACAGAAATTAAAGGTAATCCGTGAAAGTCTGAAAGCAGCCACAGATCGTCAAAAATCGTATGCGGATTTGAAACGAAAGGACATTGAATATCAGGTGGGAGATAAAGTGTTCCTTAAAGTTTCGCCTTGGAAAAAGGTACTCAGGTTTGGCCGTAAGGGCAAGTTGAGCCCGAGATTCATTGGGCCGTACGAAATCTCTGAACGAGTTGGTCCGGTTGCGTATAGATTGATTTTGCCCCCTGAGCTTGAAAAGATTCACGACGTCTTTCATGTTTCGATGCTTCGACGCTATCGATCTGATCCATCGCACATAATTAGCCCATCAGAGGTTGAAATTCAAGCCGATATGAGTTATGAAGAAGAGCCGATGCATATCCTAGCTCGTGAAGTGAAGGAGTTGCGAAACAAAAGGGTTCCGTTAGTGAAGGTGTTATGGCTCAAACACGCGAGGAAGCTACTTGGGAAACCGAGAGCTCGATGAAAGAACGATACCCAAACCTATTTACCGGTAAGATTTTCGGGGACGAAAATTTCTTAAGTGGGGGAGAGTTGTGACAGCCCAAAATTGACCCTAGTCGGGAAGTGGTTTCGGGACCACAAAACCGAGTCATAAAAATAATTGATTTCCATATTCTATGCTTATTATGTGTGTACATGAGTATGTGGAAGTTTCATTCTCCAATTTTGCCAATTGCATGAGAAATTATTAAATAGGGATTGATATGAGACATGGTGAAAATATGATAGGCTAATTTAAAATGGTCTATTAATGCATGTTGTGAAAATGATGGGTTTGCATGTCAAATTACCCAAAATTTGAGCTAGTGGTTGGCCATGCTATGGGTGGAAACATGTTGGGAACATGTTGGCCTAGTGAGGTATGTAGGAAAAAAATAAAATAAGGGGCATGGGCATAAAATAATGAAAAGGAGTATGATGAATACAAAAAAAAATGTGTGTAGTTGTTTTCCCCCCCATTGCCGTGAGCTAAAGAAAAGAAAGGAGAAAATTTTTGTTCATCCTTTCTCATCTTCATTTAGCCGAAACTAGAAAGAAAAAAACAAAGAAAAAAAAATGCTCATCCTTTGGTTCATCCTTGGCCAAAAATTTTAAGGAGGAAGGAAGAAGAAAGGTTGAAGAGGTTCGGCCATGCATGTAGCTAGGCTAAGGTATGTTTGATGATGTTCCATGAGACGCATGCATGTTTTAGTTGTTAGCTTGAGTTCTACATAGCCCATGGTCTAAATCTTGCTATGTGATGGAAATGACACTCGGCCATGGATGCATCATTCTTGGTTGATGTTTGATGTTGTGGTGATGAGGCATGAGGATGAGCTAAGATTCGGCCTAGGTGGAGTTTGTGTTAATGCCATTGCATGCTAAATATGAAGCTTGTTAATGATGCAGGTGATGGTGGCTTGATGATTCTTGAACCTCCTTTTTAGCATTTTTGAGTGAGCACATATGTGCATTGGTTGCTAAATGGAGAAGAATCGGCTAGCAAGTTGTGTGCTAAGGCCGAATATAACTTTTGCATGTTAATGAGCAATGCATGTGTTAAATTGATGGAAAGGGAGAGGATGCTTTACTAGTGTGTATATGTGTGTATTAGCCAAGTTTTGAACTTGAAACAAAAGGGTGTTTAGTCAATACAAGTGACCATACTTGTAGAATGTATTAAGTGTTGAAATCGGCCCCAAAATAGACATGCATATTCGGCCAAGGGGAAAAAATTAGCTAAAATGTTGAGTTTGATTCATGATTCCGTACATATGTGACTTTAATGTCTAATGTATAAATATGGGCTACGTGCCTTGTGTTCCTCTTTTCGATGCTCAAATGATTAAATCAATTTATTTGTTTAATTAAGCTCAAGAGCAAAGGGGAACTAAATCCGATAAAGGGAAGGAAAAAGTGGTCGAATAGCTATCGGAATCGTTCGACAACACCCGAGGTAAGTTCTTGAGTAAGAGAGCTTAAATTATGATGTGATTAGATCATGTTTTAAGCAAATTAAAATCATGCTCTTTGTGTGGCTATTGAGCCGAATTTGCAAGAATGATAAATGTCTTGTGTTTGAGTTTTGCTAACGAAAATGAAATACGAATGGGCCATGATTTATTGTTAAATGTGCATGGTTATTTGAATGATGTCCGGGCTAAGTCCCGAAGGCTTGTGCTAAGTGACAATATCCGGACTAAGATCCGAAGGCATTTGTGCGAGATACTAATTCCGGGCTAAGCCCGAAGGCATTTGTGCGAGTTACTAAATCCGGGTTAAGTCCCGAAGGCATTTGTGCGAATTACTATAACCGGGCTATGTCCCGAAGGCATTTGAACAAGGAGCTATATCCGGTTAAATTCCGAAGGTACGTGATTTGGGAATGAATGAACTTGCTGTAAAATTCCAGTTAATACTCTCGAAACATCCCAACATTGAGGTATGTTTCGTATGTGCTTGAATTTAGTTGAGCCCTTACAAATAAGTATTCGCTCAGTTGATAAACGAGCTACCGGCCTTTGGCTGAGTTGATCTTTTGTGTATGTACATAAGGGTTGATAATGTGAAGCAAGTACGATATCGTAAATTTGTGCATATGAAATTATCCGTTTAGCTATATGAATGCTATACTTTTGTTGTGCTGGAATTCCTTGCTCAAAACTTACTAAGCATAAATTGCTTACTCCGTTTCATTGCTCCTCTGTTTTATAGATTTGGTTCTCCAGCTATCGGACTCGGGATCTTGAAGTCAAAGTCGCCCACACTATCAAAGCCCCCCCTTTTGGTACAATTTTGGTTGAACTTCGAAATGGCATGTATAGGACTACCCGTTTGTTGTGGGTCGTGGACCCTTTGGACTTGTATAAATTTTGGATAGCCATGCGAAAATGGCTTATATGTGTTTGAGTATAATGTTATAATCATTTGGTGTGGATATGCTTGACAAGGATTGGCCACGGGGATGGTTAATCACTTTCATAAATTGTGCTATTTATGCAAAAAGGGCTAGTTGAATCATGGAAACCATGAAATAGGTAAAGTCTACCTTAAAGGCAGATGCTGACAGCAGCAGTGATGTAGATTTGGAAAATCACTAAAAATAGTAGGAATGGAATTAAATAGTGAATAAATTATGTAAACAAACCTTGATGAATCTACTTTCATAGGAAAGTAACGAAACAATCATACGGACAGTATGTTAAGAGATATTCAGGTTCTTGTGAGACAGGGCCAGAACGGTTTCTGGATTCCCTGTTCCGACTTTGGAAATTCATTATAAATTAACCAGAGATAATTAGGAGTCATACCATATATGTATAGATTTCTCTCTGAGTCTAGTTTCTATATAAACAAACGGCATCAGTATTGGAGCCCTGTACAAGGAGATATCCAAGTCGTAATGCGCAAAGGTCAGGGTAGTCAATCCCTGTAACATGGGTGACTTTGACTAATAAAATGTACTAATTGGCTCGACCAAAAATTCTAGAAAAAAATATGTAGATGAACATATGAGTCTAGTTTCAGGGAAAAATCACAAAACTGATTTTCGAGTTGTGAAACTCAAGATATGATTTTTAAAGCGACTAGTACGCAGATTGGCAGTGTCTGGGAAATATTTTTTATAAGGGGTTTAAAGTCTGTTAACACCTCGTGTTCGACTCCGGTGTCGGTCTCGGGTTCGGGGTGTTACATGTAAATTGACTATGAATTATATTGTGGAGGTCTTTAAAGGGAAACTAGACCCTTTTGAGAGAGGTGGCCGGCCGTGGGAGATAAAGAAATAGAAAAGTGAACATTTAGTGGAAATTAGGTGATAAAATTGAACAAAATAAAACAAATAAAAAAAGTTGTCATTTTCTCATCTCTCTCCTTCTTTCTCCACCGATTTTTCTTCAAGAAAACAGCCATGAAAGCTCAAAATTTTTAGCAACCTTATACTCTTGCAAGTAAGTCTTCTTGGTGCCCTTTCTTAATAATTTTGTTTGATTTTGGAACCTCTAAAGCTTAATCTAGCTATTGAGGGGAATATTTTGCAAAATGGTTAAGAGTCTAGGGTTTTTCCATGAAAGCATATGTGTTGTTAACTGAAATTTTATGGAAGAAAATGAATCTTGGTTGTGTAATAAACAACTTTTGTGAAAGGATTTTCATGAAAACACCTAAAATAGACCATTTTATAAAGATGGCAAAATGAGTGATAAGTATGAGTAATAATGAGAATTGTAGGCTGCTCCTAGTATAAAAAGAATTTTTCTAGGCTTGGGTAGTGAGGAAATTCGATAAAAATTGATTTACGAGCCTAGGGGTAAAATTGTAAATTTGTGAAAGTCTAGGGTAAAATGGTAATTTTGACAAAGTATAAATTATGAAATGTATTGGTTAATATGATGATTAAAATAGTGGATTTTATCATTATAGATCAAGAAAACCGAGATTTGAGCTTAAATCGGAAAGCACAAAGTTATGGACTAAAATGGAATAATTGGCCCAAATTTTCATTCGAGGTAAGTTCATTTGATAATAATAATGCAATGTTATAATTGAATATTAAATGCTTTATTGTTATTATTATATAAAATGTACGATTGATTATACGAATAATCTTGATGAAGATTTGACAAGTAAGTACATAAGCAAATAATGTGATGTTGTAGCATATTTTCATGCTTTGATAATATGTACATTTAAATGTTTTATTACTATCATGAAAGCGTGAAATGTATGATGGAAGAATAAATGACATTATGAGCAAGTGCGATGACATTGAGTTAGACAAGAAACCCCGTTTGAACCTCAAGAATAATATAGGATACGCGGGATATGTCATGAAGAACTATATGGTCTTAACTCATGAGTTATGTCTGAATTCATGAGATAAGTGATATATGTAATATGGGTCCGGGTGTTGACTATGTGATGAGGCCCATGAGAAACTCGCTGAGTGAGCATATCATCTTAATGCCTTGGGGTCCGGGTGCTGACTTTGTGTACAGACCCGTGAGTAGCTCAAATGCGAGCATTACATAATATGTGGTAGCTTTAGCTACATACGTTATGCGCTATAAGTTGGCTCTAGCTGCGTATATGGCACTATGTGTAAGTTTTCGTGTATCCATTAGTGTTCCTAGTGTTTCAATGGGTAATTCAAGGAATGATTTGGCGATGCTCCCAATAAGGTATGTCATTGGTGAGAACGAACTTGAGTTATGTTACGAATGAGTACAGGTATGTACAAAACCTCAATTGAATATGAAATCCATGAATGGTAAGTCCATGAGCATTGTGAAATGATGTTGTGTTAATTTTGTGGACCATGATATATGTTTATGAATGCATAGATTTCTAATTTAAAAGAAATGAAGGTGTGCTGAACTTAATCATCATCATTTTTGTACTAAAACTGTTTTGGACAGTAACAGTAGTCCAACTTTGAAAATTCACCAAAAATTGTAAAAATTTAATTTGAGGCTGAATAAAATATGAAATTAAAGCTTATTGAGTCTAGTTTCAGATAGAGGAAATGATGTAAGAAAATGAATATCAAATTATGAGATATTTAAATTATTGTGAGATAGAGTTAGAATGATTTCGAAATCCCCTATTATGATTTGAGAAAATCATTGAAAATTTTTAAAAAAATATTTGTGAGTTAAAATTTATATGTTTAAAATCCTTAATGAGTCTATTTTCAATAGAAATTGATGGAAACATCATCGAGTTTCGTATTATGAGATAATTAATTTTTAGTGAAGAGGGTTCAGAACTGTCAGATAGCAAAAAAAAAAGATAATTTTAAAGAATAAATTGTACTTATTGGCTAGACTAAAAATTCTAAAAATTTTATGGTAAGAAGATATGTGAGTGTAGTTTCAAGATAAATTAGCGGATATTAATTTGGAGTTTCGTAGCTCCAGATATAAATAAATTAGTAACTATGACTCGAGAAAAATAGCATGACCAGAAAATAAGTAAAAGTGTAATTATAGTCATATTACCTTGAGTAGCATGTTGGCATATTTCTTATTATTTTCATGTGAACTTACTAAGTGTAAATATTACTCCCTCCTTTTCATTTCTTTAGTGTTGTCAGGTCGGCTCAGTGTTGGAGATTGCTGGAGGCAGCATCACACTATCAAACTATTACCGTTGGGGTATTAATAAACCTTAGGTGTATTTGAGTGAGTGGCATGTATAGGGACTTAGTTATTATGATCTGTAATCTTCTGATTTGGTCAAGATGTTGGCTTAAATTGATTCATTGTGTTTAGCCATGAGACGTGGGTTATATGGGTGATGGCTTGTAAGCCTATTTATCCAATCTATGTATTGATGCCTTGCGATGTGGTCATGTGATTATATTTGTTTGATATGAATAGTTAGTGTTACGGTATGTATGCCTGATGAATATCTTATGACCAAATGAAGTGGTCATAATCAGAGAATAAAAGTGTGATATGGCAATAAGTCAATAATGCTGGAAAACGAAATTGGTGTGGAATGACTTAGGTAAACATGTCGTTTATGAATGTGAAATAATGTCAAGCATGGTATAAATGTATAAGTGATAATCAAAATGACATGTACAATTAATTGTAAATTGGTATGTTTAGATTTGGTATAAAATGAGTAAGCAAAACATATGTACGACGACATATGAGTATTACAATTGAGTGTTAATGGAGGATGTTTGATTATCTACTTGATGCTACAATATATGTGCCTATAATGTATTTAAGTATGTGAGGTATTAATGGTAACAGAAGGCTTGGAAAATAGCCTAAGTGTTGGTCATACAGATAAAGACATGGCCATGTGTCTCAGCCGTGTGGAGGATACGGCCTAGCTCACAGGCATATGGACTGGCCATGAGGTTCAATTTACTTGCTGAGGTCACAAATAAAGAGTTACACGGGCTGAGAACACGAGAGTGTCCCATGCCACACGGGCGTGTGTGACCACACAGCCCAACCCACACGGGTGTGTAACTATCCAAAGCAAGAAAATTTGTTAAGTTGTCCAAAGTTTATTGAAACTTCCCGGTTTAGTCCCGAACCACCCTGATGTATGTTTTAGGCATCGAAGGCCCGTATAAGGGATGATATACATGTGTTTGAAAAGTTTTAATTTGGACAGAATTTTGTGGCCCGGTTTTGCATGTTTGTAAATGTTAAAGTCCGGTAATGCCTCAAACCCTGTCCCGACATCGAATATGGGTAAGGGGTGTTACAACTGACCAAAGATAGGGGTTTATCCTTAAAAAGAATTTTTTTTGTAGAAGCCAAGGCTTGAACCCACGACTTCCCAAACACTTTTAGAGCACACAACCACTAAGCCAGGCATACTTTCCGTCACAAACACACAAAAATAATTTTAATAGGGGTTTAATGATTTGGGGATTTGGGACGTTGCACTAGAAGCAGGAGTGGGATACTCAATTGAAAGAAATTTTTGATGACGAGGTGACTTTTAATGACTTTGATGCTGCTAAATCCCTAGATGTAGTTGGAGACTATTCTGCTATTTCCAAGATGGAATCGTTGGCTTCTATAGAACTGGAGCTCAATTCTATAGATGATCCGTTAGAATGTATTCTACTAGCGGATTCACTAAGTGATGATGAAGACGAGCAATATTTGGCTTAGCTAGAAGCTAAAATAAAGGGATTCACTCAGGAAGTTCCACTAGAATCATTAGAGTTATTATCTCGGGAGTACACAAAAACAAAAGTGTTGATTGAAGAGCCAGTCGAATTGGAACTGAAGACTTTGCCTCTTCATTTTAAATATGATTATTTGGGCTTATCTCCATTTTTAGCTTATGTTATTTTCTTTCCTAGGTTATGTTCAGATTAGGTTCTTTTAGGATTTTTTATTTTTCGCATAATAAAACAAGAGGTGGAAATCATAAATAAAAATGAAAAAGTTGCAAAGTATAAAGTGTGGCAATAGATATATATACATGTCTAGGATTGGATCTAGAGAGTGCTTGGTACTTAAGCAGTCAAATTGGATCTAGAGAGAGCTTGGTAAAGATCCCCTATTTTTATTTATTTGCAGCTCCTTTTAAGGGGTTAAATGAGATGCACTATTGAGCTACTTGGGAGCGATTGTGGAGCAAGGTAATGGCTATAGGTTTGTGCGGTCTTAAGCCCAATGGCAGCTCCTTTTTGGATCCTAAGCTCCAGTACTAAAGTTAAACTAAAGAAAACTCAAAGAAATTAGTGCTTGACTAAATACTTAAATTCTTCAGACTATTTAGAAAAATATTTTTCAAAACATTACATTAAATTAAACTCCTAGGAAAGAATAGAGGGGTCACATATGGTCCCACTTGAGTCCTAATCTCTTAGATAGAGTTCTAATTAATGTAAGGAACCAAAGAAAATTTTATCTAATTCTACCATTTTATTCAAGTGAGAAAAAAATAAAAAAAATAAAATAAGGATAGAGAAAGTGAAGAGAACACCCTCTATTTTATTCAAGATTGTCATTGACCATGGCGGTGTCAAATGGCCATTTGTCATACCAACCATAACCATCTAGGAAGTAGTCATATTCTTTTCCATCAAAACTGTCCAACATCTTATTAGGGAAAGAAAACCCGGAATGATCTTTCCCGGTGGCCTTGTTTAACTTCTTGTAATTCCTACAAATCCTCCAACCCGTGACTCAAATATCTGTAATAATCTATCCGACTCCTTTCTTGTGCTTTTTCCAAAATAAAAAATGACTTTTCTTCTTGATTCTTGGTGAACTCAACTGAAATCATGATAGTTAAAAATGGAGATAAACCCAAATAATCATTTTTCAAATGAAGAGGCAAAGTCTTCTGTTCCAATTCAACTCGCTCTGTAAATAAATAAAAATAAAGGATCTTTACCTTTTGTTATTTTCTTTCCTAGGTTATGTCAGGATTAGGTTCATTTAGGATTTTTATTTTTTTGCATAGTAAAACAAGACATGGAAATCATAAATGAAAATGAAAAAGTTGCAAAGTACAAAGTGTGGCAATAGATATATATACAAGTCTAGGATTAGATCTAAAGAGAGCTTGGTACTTAAGCAGTCAAATTGACTCACCTTCTTTTTTCTAGAATCTTAGTTGATGTATAGTATCTATTCACTTTTAACAATGAGGACATTGTTCATCTTAAGTAGGGGGCACCAAAAAATTGAAACTATTTCCTCTCAGATTAAATTTGTCTTTTAAATATGATTAGGTTATATTTTGTTCAAAAATTTGAAATTTTGTTAAGTATGCTAAACTTCAGTATAAATAAATTTTGATTATTTCAATAATTGTTATGTTAGCTAAATTATAACATAAATGTATTTTTAATAAAGCATCCAAATCATATCATAAAATTTTAGTTCCTTAGGAAAGTTAGGCATGCATGAAAGTTTAAGTCTCTAGAATTGACTTAGTAATTTCTTGAGGCGAAATCCTACAAAGCATGGTATGTTGAAAATGATTTAGGCAACTTTTGTTTGGACCGTTTAAGCCTTTCAATCCAACCATGATGAATTTTTATCCCTTGAAACCCAACTTTGAGACTATATGGCCTAATTTTATTTGAACCCTTGCAATATTTAGCCATCACTTTTCTCTTAATTATCTTTAAATTTTCTCAAACACTAGACTTAATACATTCAGAATATTCCTTGAAAATAAGTTTGGGGGAATTGAAAAGAAGTATCAAATGCTCAAAGATTGTAATACATACAGCAAAATGCTCATGTTAAAAAAAAGAGAGAGAAAAAAGAGAGCATATGTACTTGAAAGAAAATAGTTGTACAAAAGAGCATGTGAAAGCAAAATAAGTTGGTGTATTGAAGGTAAATATTTTGAAGGTCCGATTGAAGTTGAGTCTAGGGTTTTTAGCCTAAATTTATCTATCTTTTACCTACCCCTAGCCTAGCCGCGT
Source organism: Gossypium hirsutum (assembly GCF_007990345.1). Classification (NCBI taxonomy): domain Eukaryota; kingdom Viridiplantae; phylum Streptophyta; class Magnoliopsida; order Malvales; family Malvaceae; genus Gossypium; species Gossypium hirsutum. The sequence goes on from NC_053435.1 coordinate 74,486,943, forward strand.
TACAACTAAATTGAAAGACCTATTGATTCAAGTTTCTATGCTACCTATATTAGTGGAGAGAAATTGCTATGCTCAACATATGAAGGCATAAATTAAACTTGATGATTGTAGCTTAAACTTAAATAAGGGAATAAAATCATATTGGTAGGGATTTAACATGTCTTTATTGAGTAAGCATTTAGTTTATTTTTGCTATCATAATAATAATTGAGATTAGTTTGAATGATATGTAAACTTAAGTAGCATAAATCTCAAAATTCTTGTTCTTGAGCATAAGTATACTAAATTCATAATTTTAGGAAGAATGTTGTTCTAAACGAATTTTTCAAAGGTTATTCCGAGAAATTATTTTTAATTTGTGCATTACTCGGGACAAGCAATGAATTAAGTTTGGGGGTGTGGAAACACGAAAATATACACACTTTTTTATGCCCTTTTTAACTCAAATTCATGCAGTTTTGGTAAAATTCTTGTCGAAAAATATATAATAATTATAAAATAATTAAATTGCACTTAAATTTTTAATATGTTTAATTTTAATTAATTTTATATTAAATTTTAATTAATTTTGATAATTTTCGACTGAATCGCATAAAGGGCAAAAATTGACTCGGCAGACACTACTAGAAGCGCAAAATTGAGATGCGATTTTGAGGCATCAAGAAAAATTAATTTTTCAACCTAACGGTCCAAATTATGAATATTAATTTATAATATAATTAAATTTTAATTTTAATCCAATTTACTTTGGGTTAAATAAATTATTATTCATTAATTTTGAAAAGAGGCCTAGTTGAGCTGAATTGAGAAAATCAATCCACCCAAGCACTGGGCAGCCCAAAATCGTCCCATATGCTAACCCAATCAGCTTGTTTGGCTGATTATTTGGCTTGCAAAATAACCCTTCAAGACTCCTTCAATTTTCATTCAAACCCCTCCCCTATTTATGCCTTTCTAGATTTGTCCCTACCTTAAAATAACAAGTTTGAAACCTTCAAACTTGCCACATGTGTGGCTGGCCATGGGGGACTCTATGGCTACTAATTTTTTCTATTTTAGCAGCCTACTCAACCTATAAAAAACCCCATTGGCTGTTCATTTGAAACACATCTCAAAACCATTCATTCTTCACTTCTCTATCACTTTTCTCTCTTCATTGTTCTTCGTTTTCTTCCCTATTCCCTTGCCAATTACACTTCTTGAAAAAGAGTCATTGAACCACCATTTGGAGTAGCATTCAAGTGTTTGTGGAAGCCTCGGTTCAACAAGAACAAGTGGAGAAGGTGGAGCAGAGCAAATTAGTCAAGCCTCGGAGAAACACCGGATTTGATTCTTGTTCCATATCCTTTTAATTTTATTGTCGTTGTTATGAACATGCCTATAACTAATTGTGATGTTAATATGTTTAATTTAATTAGTATGGCTTAAATTTAATTCATGTTAGGTTCATTACATTCATCTGCTTGAGTTATTAAAATTGTATTTGTGCTGTTATAGGTCTCGATAAGATGTTTGATTAAGTAAAACCATGACTAAGTTATTCTTGCATTATAATTGTAAGGTAATTAATGAATTAATTATTTAAATGGATTGAAATTGAAATTAATTGACATAATACTTAATCAGTGCATGTTTAATCATCTATGGTAGTTGAGGGTTAAATTAGCAACGGTATCTAACGATACATTAGCCTTGCATAACTTACAAGATTATTGTGATTAAACTATTTCAAGGTAGGAATACATTGTTACCTCACGTAATCTTTTATGTGCTTATGAGATTGAATTAATTTTTTGAATTAGCATAGAGATATGTACAAGAGATTATTTCAATTTCAAATGTATGTGTACTAACACATTTGCTTAATAAAATTTGCTTATTCAATTGAATTGACATAGAGATATAGTCAAGAGATAAATGGACTTTTGGTAGGTAAGTATGTTCATATGTTAGCAAATTACTGAGTTTATTCGTAACAACATAAACATGAGTTTAATAATTCTAAGTTAAGAAATGTAATTAATCTATCACAATTATGTCATCTTAATTAAAATCATCTCTTAAATCGTGCATTGGAACTTTTATTTTATTTATTATTTATTTTACTTAGTTAAAATCCTATTTTTTAATCACCTCCTCAAATCAAAATATTTTTTTCACCAAAGTGTTTTAAATTACATTCATAAATAATTCTTTTCACAGTCCCTATGGGTACGATAACTCGACATTTACTTGTCACTTTTTTACTAGTTACGGTTGTTTACACTTGCACATTTCTGTTGTTCCACAGGTCTAGTGGTGGTCAACTGTATTAATTTTCAATTGGATTGTCGCATGGGACTTTACTTTGGGATTATTTGATTGCATGATTTTGGATTTTTAAAACTGCTTAAATTGATATTAGAAAGTGTTTATGAATAAAACTCGATTTTTACATAAAATCCATCAACAACAAACTTTTCTGCTGCAATATTGAAAGATGAGGTTTTTAATCAAATCCAAATTTGTTTTGAAAAATAATTAAATATTTACAAATGAAATACTAAATCTAAATATTTCCAAAATTATCATGTTTTTACGAAATTAAAATGAACATTCCATTTCACTAAGTTTGAACGAATAAGTCAAATGTTATAAAATATGTTTGAAATTACAAAAGTTTAATTTAAGCCATTTTCATGGTTAATGTAGTTTTCAAAATTAGGCCATAACTTCTAGACTGAGTTAAGGAGGTTACATTTAGTGGTATCAAAGTCATAGTTTAAAACTCGGACTATGATTTTTAGTAAAATTTGCATGCATATTTTAAAAGGGTATTTTGGGAACCATGCCACAAATAAATTTTAAAAGTTTGATTTCAAAAATTTGAGACTCTGAAGCTGATCCTACATAGTGTTGTTACTACCGAAACTATAGAAAAACTATAGATTGTAAATTGTAGTTGAACTTTAGACTAAAAATACTCTGATTAATAACCAAAACTTTATTTGCAAATTGTAGACAAATCATAAAATAAAGAAAGTGATATGAATACCTGAGGTGTACGAACCTGTGGTATGTGAGCCTGTTGAGCACAAGGATGTGAGGCCCAAGTTGAGCTTTTTTCATCTCAAGTGCGTACCCCTAAACCCATAGTCAAGCACATTTACAATGCACCTACAGCTGAAGGTAGTCATTAAGAGCCTATTGATGACACTGTATCACAGGCTATGCTTAGGGTTCTTCAGTAGGTGGTTGGAGCCCAAACCAGATCTGGCAATTGGGGGTCAGTAACTGAGAGGCTTCAATCTAATCGGGCTAAACTATTTAAGGGTATTGTTAGGATGACCCCTACTATAGCCAAGTATTGGATAGAGACTATAGAAAGGATCTTGGATGAAATGGATTGTACTCCAAAGAAAAAATTGAAGGGTGCAGTATCTCTGTTAAGGGACGATGCTTGTTGATGATGAACCCATTTTGAGGGATACATAGGCTAAGAGATTGTCTTGGGATTATTTCCAAGATCCTTTCCAAAAGAAATATGTGGGCACTAGACATGTGGAGGCCCGCAGGATTGAATTTATTGAGTTAAAGCAAGGGGATATGATCGTGGCTAAGTACGCAGCTGAATTCTTAATATAGCCATTATGCTTAGGGGATGGTTGCAACTGAGTAGGACAAGTGTGTAAGATTCAAGAACGGATTGCATTATGATTTGATTATCCAGATTGCTCTATCTTGGGAGAGAGTTTTTAAGGTTTTGGTTGAGAAAACCAAAATTGTGGAGGAGATTAGGTGTGTGGAGCGAGAGAATAGAGATAAGGCTAAGACTCCAATTAAGAGAGATATTGGTCTTACTGGATGACTTCACGAGCCCTAAAGTGAGCAAGATAGGACAGACCTCAAAAAAATAATATAGTAGTTGGTACTAGAGGCAAGACTTTGACTGTGCTTATTGCGGTATGAAGCACTCAAGTGAATGTTGGAAGAGGATGGGTGCTTGTTTGAGGTGTAGGTCCACAGATCATAAGATTAAGGATTGTTCTCATCGAAGAGATCAGATGAAAGCTCCGATGTAGAACAGGGTTCAGAATCAGAGAGCTAGGCAGCAGCCTTAAGGAGTTCAAGGTCAAAACAAATTTATTAGGTTGGGCAGGGATAGTGACCACTGGGTCAAGGTGCGAAAAGGGATGATGTAACACCCTTAATCCGTATCAGTCGTCAGATTAGGGTTACGGAGCATTATCGTACAAACAAAACATTTAAACATAAACGTCATACATTATCATACACATATCATAAGCCAATCATATATATACATATTGTCCATAAATCGAGCCCTCGAGGCCCAAAGAATACTTTAGAAACAAATCAGGACCAGTTCGAAAACATTTGAAAAGTCTAAGAAAATTTTGCTAAAATCTGGAATAAGGGCCACATAGTCGTGTGGCCAGGCCATGTACCTCACACGACTGAGATACACGCTCGTGTCTCAAGCCGTGTAACCTTCGACCTAGGAACACACGACCATGTCCAAGCCTGTGTCCTAACCCATGTAACTCTCTGTGTAGGGTAACACAACTGTGTCAAATGCCCATGTGCCAGGCCATGACTCTCTTAGTTGCCACACACGCTCGAGTGCCAGGCTGTGTGCTAGGCCATGTAAATCACTAACTTGCATACAACGGAACTCTCAAATGACACACGGCTGTGTCGCTAGACCGTGTGTCACATACAACTGAGTCACACGCCCGTGTCTTAGGCCATGTGGAAATAAATTTGCCTAGAATCTAGCCATTTCCCATATCATTTCATGCATGAACATATAATTATTTTGTTCACATTTACAAGGCACCAAATCCACATCAAGACATACATATATTTGCCATTTCGAAAGTTCTAATTCAACTAACCAATATGCCATTCAAAGGCACCTCAAATGCATTCATCAGGACTTAGCTAAACATGTTAATTTTACATAATTTCAAGCATCAATATCTACTTCAATACCATCCAATCATGCCATAACTTGACCATTATCTTACCAATTCAATACATATAATTTGAGCCATTCAAAACATGCAACATAATATAACCACAACCCCACAAGGTATCAAATGTACCAACAAAGTTAACTTAGACAATTTATAGATGCCAAAACATCAAGCAAACATTCAACTAAACATCATTATAAGTCCATCTATACATGCCATTATAACCTAGACAAAAACATTCAAAAACTACTGATATTTATGCTGGATAGTGTGATATATCTCTGATGAGCTTCCAATAATGTATAAAACATTGGAGAGAAACTACATAGAAAGTAAAAGATACCTTACCATATATTTGCATAACACAAAGTATAAGCATCAAGAAACCCAAATCACAAGCTTGGAACAACCTATGCATCGTCATCAATGTAACGCCCCTTACCCGCATTCAACACCGAAATAGGGTACGAGGTATTACCAGAACTAACACATACCATTAAATAAAACCGAGACAAAAATATGGCATCCAATTAGATCATTAATCATTATAACATATGCCTTTAACAATATTAGCAAACTTCAATGGCTTTGTACAAAATAACCAGTCAAATACTATAACCAATATTTTAAACCTACGCAATTATGACACGTAACAAAATAACTAAGCCTACTATACATGCCATAATTCAAAATGTTTAGTTCAAATACCAAAAGTATTGATAGTACGGGCAGATCTTCAACGATCTCTAACTCCTGTGCTAGCTGGATGACACTATAAGACAAAAGAGAGAGAAGAAAGTAAGCTTGTAGCTTAGTAAGTAAGTATATAAATAACAAATAAGGAATCTAATATGTTTACAAAATAACTCAATTATATCTATTTTTAATTTCACTATTTACTCCAATTTGATCAAACTGTCCCTCCTGCGTCATATTCACTGAATAAATCATAACTCCAATTACGAAACTCGAAATTAAAATCCGTATAATTTTCCTGAAACTAGACTCATATAACATCTTACTAAATTTTTTCTAGAATTTTTGGCCCAGCTAATTAATACATTTTATTAGTTAAAGTTTCCCCTGTTATACAGCTCGACTGATCTGACCTCTATTCACTACGAATTACTTTTCTCCCTGTACAAAATTCAAATAGCCATGAAATTTGTTTCATCTAAAACTAGAACTAATAAGAAATCTAGGCATATAAACTATATTTCTTAATTAAGTTTTTACAATTTTTAATGATTTTTCAAAGTCAGAACAGGGGATCACGTAGTCATTCTGAACAAGTCTCACACAAATATCAATATCTCAAAATATAGGATCCCTTTACTTTCTTTGTTTCTTTTACATGAAACTAGACTCATTAAGATTTAATTTAATTTCTCATTCATCCTCTAATTAAATTCCTAATATTTTTGGTGATTTTTCAAATTCACATCTCTGCAACTGTCCAAACAGTTATATTATCAATTTTGATCTTTCACACTTTGGTTGCATTCTTTGCTTATCCTTAACAATTTTTCCAACTTCCACTCACATATCGAGCTTATTACTCATACGTTACACATGTGTATTCTTACACTTATCATTACAAGGTCATACATAATTTCATTTAGTCGATTTTCCCATTGAACACTTCGGATCGAGTCTCCGATACTTGTTGGTTTCAGCGCGTAGTTCCACCCATCACATAGTTCGGCTCTCTTGTACACATGGTGAACATAAACACTTAGTACCACCCATGTGACCTAGCCATTTTATCTTGTAGCTCTCTTGTCTACATGGTGTCCTTCACCTGGAACCACACATGCGACTTAGCTACATTTATCCCGTAGCTCTCTTGTCTACATGGTATATATCCCGTATTACACATGTGACCTAGCTACCAAATAGTATCTCATAGCTCTCTTGTACACATGATGTGCACTTGACACCATACATGTGACCTAGCTACATACCATCTATATCTTTCGATTCTGAAGGTTCAACCAGGAAGTATTTCACTTTCTAATACTTATTTCCATTCTTCCAATAGTTGATTATGATTCAAAATCAGCTACAATATATAAAATATGTTGAAATATAAAAACGTAAATAAAGATAATGTATTATTTACATACAAACTTACCTCGGTGCAAAATATGGAAATTTTGCAATTTAGTCCAAAATCTTCTCCTTCCCCCGTTCGATGTTGATTCCACGCCTTTCTTGATCTATAACAACACATTTAGCTCATTTAACATTCATACTATCTATTTCAATCCAAAAACCACATTATGGAAAAACTACATTTTTGCCCCCTAACTTTTACAAAATTATGATTTTGCCCCTAACTTCAAACATTCATATTCTACCATCAAACATCAAAATACATGCATATCATTCATGGGTAAATTTTTAAACATAAATCTTAACTCAAAATAATGGTAGAAATAGGTAGACCGAGCTACGAGAATTTCAAAAATGTAAAGAACATTAAAAACGGGGCTTGAATGCACTTACTATAGAGCTTGAAAGCTTGGGAAAAACCCTAGCTATGGTGTTTATGAGAGTTTCAGCCAAGCTTGTGAAGATGATACCAATTTTGGCTTTGTTTTCCGATTTTATTATTTTATTTACCAAATGACTAAATTGCCCTTCATTAAAAACTATGGTGTTTTATCTTCCTTTAGGTATTTTTGTCCAAACTAGTATAATGGTCTAATTACTATTTAAGGACCTCTACTTAAAACCCCCATTTCAATCAAGTACTTTATGAACTAGAACACACATTTTTCACCTATTTCAATTTATTCCTAAACATCAAATTAAACACCCAGTCATAAAATTTTCAACCTCGGATTCGTGGTTTCAAAACCACTATTCTATTTTGGCCCTAAATAGGGCTGTTAGAACTCTCCCCCCTTTAGGGATTTTCGTCCCTGAAAATCTTACCGGTAAAGAGGTTTGGGTACTGTTTTCTCATGGCTTCCTCCAGTTCCCACGTAGTTTCTTCTACTCCATGTCTTTGCCATAACACTTTAACTAGAGCTATGCTTTTCTTTCTTAACTGTTTCACTTCTCGAGCCAAAATCTTAATCGGTTCCTCATCATAGGTCAAGTCCGATCGAATCTCAATTTCTGTTGGAGAAATCACATGTGAAGGATCAGAACGATAACGTCGCAACATTGATACATGAAACACATTATGAATTCTTTCTAACTCTGCCGGTAAAGCCAACCAATATGCCACTGGTCCAATCCTTTCAATAATCTCGTACGGCCCAATAAAACGCCGACTCAACTTGCCTTTTTGGGAAAATCTCATAATCTTCTTCCATGGTGACACCTTCAAGAACACTTTATCACCCACCTGAAATTCAATCTCTTTTCTTTTTAAGTCAGCATATGACTTTTGTCGATCTCAAGTAGCTTTCAAGCAATTACGAATTACTTTTACTTTCTCTTCGGTTTCTTTAACTAGATCAACTCAGTGAATCTGTTTCTCAGTAAGTTCGGTCCAATGTAAAGGATTCTGACACTTGCGACCATACAAGGCTTCGTATGGTGCCATCTGTATACTCGACTGAAAACAGTTATTGTAGGTAAATTCAACCAAAGGTAGATATTTCTCCCAACTCCCTTCAAATTCTAAAACACAGCATCTAAGCATATCTTCGAGTACCTGGATTACTCTTTCTGACTGACCATCTGTTTGTGGATGAAACGCGATACTAAAATTCAATTTTGTACCTAAAGCTTCTTGTAGCTTTTTCCAGAATCTTGATATAAACCTCGGATCTCTATCTGATGTTATAGACATAGGTACCCTGTGCAACCTCACAATTTCAGCAATATATAATTTAGCTAATTTATCAAGTGAGTAATCGGTACATACTGGTATAAAGTGAGCCAACTTTGTTAACCTATCAACCACTACCCAGACAGCATCCTTCTTTTTAGGAGTCAGAGGCAAACCAGTTACAAAATCCATGGTAATCCTATCCCATTTCCACTCAGATACCATCACCAGTTGGAGTAATCTTGAAGGCATTTGATGCTCAGCTTTTACTTGTTGACAGATCAAACACTTGGTTACAAATTCAGAAATGTCCCTTTTCATGCCTGGCCACCAATATAACTTCTTTAAATCATTATACATTTTTGTGCTACCAGGGTGTACTAACAAATAGCCACTGTGCGCCTCATGTAATATTTTCTGAATCAATTCATCATTTTTCGATACACATATCTTGTCTCGAAACATCAAGCAGTCATCTGGTCCAACTCGAAAATCTGAGTCGTAACCCGATTCGCACTGAGTTCTCTTGGTTCGCAACTCACTATCGTTCTTTTGAGCATCACAAATTAGTTGGAGAAATAACGGTTTAGCTCTCATATCTGCCAAGATTGACCCATCATCAGGCAATGCTAACCTTATATTGATGGCTCTCAAAGTAAAAATAGATTTCTTGCTCAAGGCGTCAGCAACTACATTCGCTTTCCCCGGATGATAATCAATCACTAGCTCATAATCTTTCAATAATTCAAGCCATCTCCGCTATCGTAGATTCAAATCTTTTTGATTCATCAAATACTTCAAACTTTTATGATCAGTAAAAATTCGGCATTTTTCACCATACAAGAATGCCGCTAGTTCTTCTCATGCGGTTTTAACTATCTCAAGGCATAAGCTACCACTTTACCCTCTTGCATCAGCACACATCCAAGGCCTGTCAATGATGCATCACTATAAATTACGAACTCCTACCCTGGCTCGGGTTGTACTAAAATAGGTGTTTCAGTCAATCGTGCTTTCAACTTTTCAAAACTCTACTGACATTTATCAGTCCATTCAAACTTAACATTCTTTTGCAGCAACTTAGTCATAGGAGAGGCAATCATCAAAAATCCCTCGACAAAACGTCTATAATACCCGACCAAGCCTAAAAAGCTTCTAACCTCGGATACATTCTTTGGCGGTTTCCAATCAACGATCTCGGAAATTTTGCTCGGATCCACCCGAATACCATCACCTCAGACTATATGTCCCAAAAATCTGACTTCATGAAGCCAGAACTCACTTTTGCTAAACTTAGCAAATAGTTTCTTTTCTCTCAAGATCTGCAATATGGTTCTCAAGTGTTCGGCGTGCTCAGATTCATCCCGAGAATAAATTAGGATGTCATCTATGAAAACTACCACAAACTTATCCAAATATGGTCGAAAGATTCGGGTCATCAAGTCCATAAATATAGCTGGAGCATTTGTTAAGCCGAAAGGCATCACAAGGAAATCATAATGTCCATACCTTGTCCTAAAAGCGGTTTTCGGCACATCTGACTCCTTAACTCTCAACTGGTAGTAACCGGACCTTAAATCGATCTTTTAAAGCACTGTTGCCCCCTTCAACTGATCAAATAAATCGTCAATCCTCGGTAATGGGTACTTGTTCATTATAGTCACCTTATTGAGCTGATGGTAATCAATGCAAAGCATTATTGAGCCATCTTTCTTCTTTACGAACAATACAGAAGCACCCTAGGGAGAGAAACTCAGTCTCACAAATCCCTTTCTGTTAACTCTTGCAACTGAGCCTTCAATTCTTTTAATTCAGTCGGAGCCATTCTATATGGAGCAATCGAGATCGGTCAGTCCCCGACAATAAATCAATGGAAAACTCTATCTTTCTGTTTGGAGGCGACCCAGGCAATTCCTCTGGAAATATATCTAGAAATTCACAGACTATCGGCACTGATTCAAGCTTCAATTCAGACATCTCAGTATTCATTACATAGGCAAGATAAGCTTCACACCCTTTCCTTATGTATTTCTGTGCAGACATGTGCGAAATCACCATAGGCAATTTATTTGATTCATCTGTTTCAACCCACAGAATTTCATCATTTTCACATTTCAACTCTAGTGTTTTCTGTTTACAATTTACCTTGGCATCATACAATGTCAACCAGTCCATTCCCAAGAGAACGTCGAACTCATCAAATGGTAACAGCATCAGATTAGCCGGAACACAGTGACCTTGAATCATTAATGGGCAATTCTTGCAAACCTTATCAACTAGCACATATTGGCCTAAGGGGTTTGACACTTTAATTTCAAACTCAGTAAAGTCAACAGGTAACTTCTTATTAGATACTAAATTCACACAAATATAGGAATAAGTAGACCCGAGATCAATCAATGTAATAATAATAGTATCATAGAGAAAAAATGTACTAGTAATCACATCAAGAGATGATGTATCCTCTCGAACACGTATGGCATAAGCTCTAGCAGGCGCTCTAGATTCTAATCTCGCCGCTAAATCTTTCATCACTGTTTTACTGCTAGCTCCACTTCCAGTATTTCTCGGTGGTCTACCTCTGCTAGCGGTAGTACTCTGTCTAGCACTCTGAAATTTTTCTTCTTTAACTTTCTCCGGATAGTCTCTGATGAAATGCTCGCAAAAACCACACCTGAAACAAGCTCGCTCATTTCCCCAACACTCACCAAAATGTTGCCTACCACATTGCTGACATTCGGGCTTTCTAGACCGCACATTACCCACACTTGCCACTAAAGTAGCTTGAGCTTTAGATCCTGAATATGCCTTACCACAATCTCTATGTGAATCCCCAGCTGAAACTACCATTCGAGGGTTTGTCTCTTTGGACCTCTTTGATTGAGATTGAAATGACCTGCTTATCGGCTTCTTTCTGGCATCTCAGGCCTCAATAGCAACTTTTCTTCTTTCTTTGTTCAGTTCTTCGGCTTTAAGAGCTCGGTCAACCAATACTACAAATTCTTTCAGCTCCAAAATTCCCACAAGCATTTTAATGTCCTCATTAAGCCCATCCTCAAATCTTTTGCACATAATAGCCTCAGTGGACACACATTCCTGGGCATACTTGCTGAGTCTTACAAATTCACGTTGATACTCTGCCACAGACATCTTGCCCTGCTTCAATTCAAGGAACTCCTTTCGTTTTTTATCAATAAATCGCTGACTTATGTATTTCTTTCTAAATTCTTTGTGGAAGAAATCCCAAGTAACCCTTTCTTTTGGCACCACTGCTACCAAAGTCTTCCACCAATGGTAGGCCGAATCTCTCAAAAGTGACATAGCACACTTTAAACACTCCTCGGGTGTACATGAGAGCTCATCAAATACACGGGTAGAATTTTCAAGCCAGAACTCCACTTTATCGGGATCATCATCGATCTTTGCTCTAAACTCTTCGGCCCCTTGTTTTCGAATCTTATTGACCGGAGGCTTGTTCATTCTTACCAAATCTATGCCTTGAGCAGCTACAGGAACCGTCTGAGGTATGGGAGGGGGTGGCGGAGGTTGAGCATTTGGGTTTGCTCAAATAAACTCAGTATACCAATTGTTCATTATTTGGAGGAAGGCATCCCGAGCCTCATCTCCCTGTCTCAATGTCTCAGGTCTACTATCTACAGGCGTGGTCCCTTGTGCGGGAGCTGGCACATTACTAGCAGCATCATCAGCCACTATTTCGTCGGGATCCATTACTATATTAAAACAAAACATAGTTTAGAATATTCAGGAGTCACCACACTATACAGTATATTTATGGCATGTATAGCTAGACTTTTACACACACTATATTAGTCCGAGAACCAACTAAACCTGGTCTGATACCACTAAATGTAACGCCCCTTACCCGCATTCAACACCGAAAAAAGGTACGAGGCATTACCAGAACATAACACATACCATTAAATAAAACCGAGCCAAAATATGGCATCCAATTAGATCATTAATATTTAACATATGCCTTTGACAATATTAGCCAACTTCAATGGCTTTGTACAAAATAATCGGTCAAATACTATAACCAATATTTTAAACCTAGGAAATTATGACACGTAACAAAATAACTAAGCCTACTATACATGTTATAATTCAAAATGTTTAGTTCAAATACCAAAAGTATTGATAGTGCGGGCAGATCTTCAACGATCTCTAACTCCTGTGCTAGCTGGATGACACTATAAGACAAAAGAGAGAGAATAAAGTAAGCTTATAGCTTAGTAAGTAAGTATATAAATAATAAATAAGGAATCTAATATGTTTACAAAATAACTCAATTATATCTATTTTTAATTTCACTATTTGCACCAATTTGATCAAACTGTCCCTCCTACATCATGTTAACTGAATAAATCATAACTCGAGTTAAAAAACTAAAATTGAAATCTGTATAATTTTCCTGAAACTAGACTCATATTACTTCTTACTAAAACTTTTCTAAAATTTTTGGTCCAGCCAATTAGTACAGTTTATTAGTTAAAGTTTCCCCTGTTATACAGCTCGACTGATCTGATTTCTTTTCACTAAAAATTAATTTTCTCCTTGTACAAAAGTCAAATATCCATGAAATTTATTTCATTTAAGACTAGACTCAATTAGGAATCTAGGCATATAAACTATATTTCTTAATTAAGTTTTTACAATTTTTAATGATTTTTTACAGTCAAAAGAGGGGATCACGTAGTCATTCAGCACAAGTCTCACACAAATATAAATATCTCAAAATATAGGATTCCTTTACTTGGTTTGCTTCTTTTACATGAAAATAGACTCATTAAGCTTTAATTTCATCTCTCATTCAGCCTCTAATTAAATTCCTACTATTTTTGGTGATTTTTCAAATTCACATCTCTGCGACTGTCCAAATAACACTTTCGTTGCATTCTTTGCTTATCCTTAACAATCTTTCCAACTTCCAATCACATATCGAGCTTATTACTCATATGTTACACATGTGTATTCTTACACTTATCATTACAAGGTCATACATAATTTCATTTAGTTGATTTTCCCGTTGAACACTTCGGATCGAGTCTCCGATACTTGGTGGTTTCAGCGCGTAGTTCCACCCATCACATAGTTACCACCCATGTGACCTAGCCATTTTATCTCGTAGCTCTCTTGTCTACATGGTGTCCTTCACCTGGAACCACACATGCGACCTTGCTACATTTATCCCGTAGCTCTCTTGTCTACATGGTATACATCCCGTATCACACATGTGACCTAGCTACCACATAGTATCTCGTAGCTCTCTTGTACACATGATGTGCACTTGACACCATACATGTGACCTAGCTCCATACCATCTATATCTTTCGATTCCGAATGTTCAACCAGGAAGTATTTCACTTTCTAATACTTATTTTCATTCTTCCAATAGTCGATTATGATTCAAAACCAGCTACAATATATAAAATATGCTGAAATATAAAAACGTAAATAAAGATAATGTATTATTTACATAAAAACTTACCTCGGCAAAAAGTATAAAAATTTTGCAATTTAGTCCAAAATATTTTTCTTCCCCCGTTCGAGGTCGATTCCACGCCTTTCTTGATCTATAACAACACATTTAGCTCATTTAATACTCATACTATCTATTTCAATCCAAAAATCACATTATGGAAAAATTATGTTTTTGCCCCCTAACTTTTACAAAATTATGATTTTGCCCCTAGGCTCGGAAATTTAATTTCAGCCCTTATTCTTATGTTTTATGACATGCTGAACATTTTTCTCTTCTATGACAACATCAAATTCTCACTCTAACATGTACTTATGAACATTAGGTATTTTTACCGATTATGTCGTTTTGCTCGTTTTCGCTAAAAATCGCTTAGAAAAGATCATTCTCCTAACTTCAAACATTCATATTCTACCATCAAACATCAAAATACATGCATATCATTCATGGGTAAATTTTTAAACATAAATCTTAACTCAAAATAATGGTAGAAATAGGTAGACCGAGCTACGAGAATTTCAAAAATGTAAAGAACATTAAAAACGGGGCTTGAATGCACTTACTATAGAGCTTGAAAGCTTGGGAAAAACCCTAGCTATGGTGTTTATGAGAGTTTCAGCCAAGCTTGTGAAGATGATACCAATTTTGGCTTTGTTTTCCGATTTTATTATTTTATTTACCAAATGACTAAATTGCCCTTCATTAAAAACTATGGTGTTTTATCTTCCTTTAGGTATTTTTGTCCAAACTAGTATAATGGTCTAATTACTATTTAAGGACCTCTACTTAAAACCCCCATTTCAATCAAGTACTTTATGAACTAGAACACACATTTTTCACCTATTTCAATTTAGTCCTAAACATCAAATTAAACACCCAGTCATAAAATTTTCAACCTCGGATTCGTGGTTTCAAAACCACTGTTCCATTTTGGCCCTAAATCGGGCTGTTACAATCAATACACAAGTTAGTGCATTTGTACATAATTCATTTAAATCATCCATATGATAAGTCATTACCATGTAAAATACATCATTTGGTTTATACATTCTTTCCATGAACATATACATAATTCCACTTGAAAGCTTACCATTTCAATCCCTTTTCTTGCCCATTGAACCATCTAGAATTTCATCAAATACTCGGGAAAGCTCACATGAAATGTGCTTAAACATATAATCGGTAACCTTTCCTTTACATCATTGCTCACACAAGCTGTGAAATGGGCCTGATCACGCGAGCTATGGGTCAGAATGTAAGCTACACAAGTTGTGGAGTATCCACAACAAATGCAGGACCTCAACCATCAGTAGGACATTCAAGACCAGCACCCTAAACATGAAATCCCTAATGACATGTCATTTGTATCCTACGAATTTCAGAAGGTTCAACCGGGACTTAGTAACCGTCATAGCATTGATTTGTATATTGATTATTCAATTACATTTTGAAAACATAATAACATACATTTGAATAACATAAATATAACAATTGTTCATTCAAACTTACCTCGACAACTAGGGGCGTAGAAACTAAGTCGAACTAATCCAAGGCTTTTGCTTTTCCCCGATCTAGATTCGTACGTGGTTTATCTTGATCTAAATATACAATTTTAGCCAATTTAATACTTCTAGTATTCAACTTAGTCCACATTTCATAGTTACACAAAATTACTATTTTCCCCTAATATTTTAACATTTCACAATTTAGTCCTTAGCTCATAAATCGAAATCTAAGCATTTTAATCCCCCATTAAAGCTAACTAAATTTATTAGGGACTCATCTCAACCCATATAAACCATCATTTCATAAATTTTTCATGAACTTTTACTATTTTTACAAATCAATCCCTATATATAAATTTCATCAAAAATCACTTTACAGAACTTGTTTATTTCTCAACAAAGGTTTATAATCTACCATTAAACATCAAGCACCATTCAAAACCATTCATGGCATAACCCCAAATCTTTAAAAGTTTTACAAATTGACCTCTAGGCTAGCTAGATTAAGCTAAAACGACCTCAAAAATATAGAAATCATTAAAACGGGGTTGAAAATCATACCATGCAAGCAAAAGAGCTTAGCCGAACCTTCAAACTTCAACAATTGGATTTCTTATTGTAACATCCCTAACCCGTAACTGTCACCGGCATAGGTTAAGAGGCATTACTGAACTTGTAACTCAATTCAGAACAATCATTTATCAAATGTCATCTCATTTCAGTAAATATCATTCATTCACATTCAATATGTACTAAAATCGAGCATACAAAGTTTAAATCATGCATCGGGACTAAATTGATAACATTTGAAAACTTTGGAAACTTGGAAAAATTTTAACATTTCAAGTATCACACGCCCGTGTGCCCCACATGGCTAATAGACAAGCTTGTGTCTTAGATCATGTGGAAACAGGGCATACATACTGACTTGGGTTACGGTCGACCATACGCCCATGTGTCTGGCCCATGTGCCCATTCAAAATGGCCACACACGTCAATGTGCCATGGCTGTGTGTCACACACAGCTAGTAGACACGCCCGTGTGTCTAGGCCGTGTAACTTACAGACTTGATTTTTATTTAAGCTTCAGGGGATGCACGGTCGTGTATCAAGGCCATGTGTCATACACGATTGAGTTACATGCCTGCATGCTCTGCCTGTGTGGACAAAAATAGGCTATTTACAAACCATATTTCTCACCCAACACACATGTACCCACAATTATTCAAATGGTCTAATTCTATATACATATGCGCAACCAATCAGTATCCTTCTAGGTATATTTCATACCATATCATAATCTAATCATATGAATACTCAATCATCATCATTTACACATCCAAATATATCACTAACTTGACATGTTTTATGAGAAAATAAACATATATATATAACATGTCTATAACTCAACCTTTAATCATACAATATGCCGTACTTAACAAAACATTTTCAATCCAAATATAACCATCACATATTCAAACTATTTGCCTATCTTCATTTCATCAACTATTTGTCAGAACATGCCATATTTAGTACACATATACACAACCAAATATTTAGCCAAGTTAAGCCAAATCACATGGCTTAAACACAACAATACATATAGGCTTCAATAGCTAAAATAACTTATACATCTCATATTTTCAACTAGCCTATACATTCCATATTACCAATTTCAAATAATTCAAAAATGCTAAATCAACTCCTGGATAGTGTGATGAAATCTGCGATGACTTCCAACCCGAGCGAGCTTTCAAACCACTGTAAAATACGAAAAATAAACAAAGTAAGCTAATAAGCTTAGTAAGCTCTTATGACTAGTATGTACTATATACAATTTAACAATTAATTCAGAATTAGAGAAACATGATGACATATAAATCAGCTCCATCAAAATCAACGCGTAATAAAATAACAACCTGGCAATTCCTGTATGTATTCATTGATTTTCACTTACATATCATATGAAATATTAAATATCACTTCCTTGTCGAACGTGTCACGTATACCTGAACTAATTCATATCATCATTTCAGTTCTTGTACCGTTATATTCTCTGTTGAACCATGGAAATAACATCAAATATTTAGTATCTTGTACACTAATGGGCATATATGTGGTTAAACCACCTATATCCCGATTCACATATATAACATTTGATCATACATCATTATAACCTATGTTACCATTTCAATACAATCCAACCAAATTTTCCAAATGCATAAGCATATAAAATCATCAATACCATGTAATTCACATAACATTATGGTAATTCATTTCTATCCGTATAAACTGTAATTCATTCATATAACCAGTAGTTCATACGTATAAACAATAGCTCATCAGTAATAATAGTAATTCAACCATATTAACACTAATTCATCCATATAAACACATACCTTATTCATATGTTTAGTAACAGTAACTGAACCTATTAGAATATCGAAGAATACCAGAGTGATACACTCTAAGTGTATTAATCAGTAATCCGTCAATTCATTATCATTTATGCTCTTTCAAGCCATGATAAATAAGCTCCTCTTGATCCGATGAACAGTAAGCGCTATTGAACTGAAATGGTAAGCTCTATCAAGCTGAACAATAAGCTCATACTAGCTGAAATGGTAAGCTCCAATGAGTTGAAAATAGTAAGCTCTTACGAGCTAATATATCGGTAAGCTCATATGAGCTGTGGTGAGTCCACAGCAAATGCAGGAGCTCGACCAAAACGATAACCCTAGTGACATGTCACTCGTATTCTACGATTTTCTAAAGTTCGAATGGGGCTCGGTATTATCCAACTTCATCATTTAAGCATTTAATGATCAATAATTCAATTTATTAAATTATATACATTCAATTCAATTAAATATTTGCATTTAAATACTCAATTTACATACCCAATGCATATGATCATACCGAATCCAAGTAACCTATATAACATTTGTGACATTTCACTTCCATTCAAGTAAATAGTAATACAATCATATAACCAGTAATTCAAATTTCACATGGATTATTTATTCAACTTATACACATACATTTTAAACAATTTCATGTATTTAATAATTCAGTTCTAGCTATACGAACTTACCTCGAGTTGTTTAGATAGAATTTTTCAATTATTTGTCCATTTTTCCTTTTTCTCCAATCTAAGCTCAATATCGTCTTATCTTGATCTAAATAATATATCAAATTCTGAAAATTAACTTCCTTTCTATTCAATTTGACACTTTATACACATTTTGGCAAAATTACACTTTTGCCCCATAATGTTTTACATTTTTACAATTTAGTCCAAATCGCATAAAAATACAAATTCATATAATTCAATACTAGCCCACGCTAGCCGAAGTTTCTTTATATACATATTAGCCCATTTTTCTCATTAATTCACACATTTACCCATGGATTTTATAAATTTCTCAAGTAAAAGGGCCAATAGGCCAACGGGCCCACTTTGGTAAAAGGATGAGGTAAGTACTTTTGATTACTTGGTAAACGTTAAAATGAGCATGAAACCCTAGAAATAGGTAATAATTACTGAAATACCCTTATGCATGCAAAATTACGATTTTATGCCTAGGGTTATAATTTTTCTGAAAAGCATGATGTTCTGTTTCTGTATACATATGCCATGACATATTATTTCTGTTGCATGGGACATGGGTTTATATTGATAGAGGAAGCTTTCTGGCAGCCTCGCTGTAATCTGGTGGCTTTGCCACACATATATATATATCTGTTTTGGTGGCCTAGCCACGATATATGTATCTGGTGACTTCGTCACAATATCTAGCAGCCTCGCTGCAATTTCTGTGGTGTGTAGCGGTTGGGTGGGTCGAGTAGTCTCCCCACATGGTGTAAGGCTGGTACGGAGTTGTTATGGATGGCTCTGGGTTGGGATTTCTGCATTCATGATATATTTGTTCTATATCTGCTATAGGCCTATGGGTTTCATTCTGATTTCTGTACTGGGCCAAGGCCCAAATAAGTCTGACTCTGAGGTTTGATCTGTTTTGGGCTATGGTTGGGTTATGTTACATACTGAGTTTACCGAACTCACACTTTATTTTCATCTCTGCAGGAAATCCCCAACCATAGTGGGCTTGGAGCTGTGACGGATTCGGAGTGGCCACATCATCTGCAAAGTTGATTTTTCTAAGTTAGTTTTTTATTATTATTTTATATTCTGATTTAATTTTGGGTTTTAAGTTGTAATAAGGCCGCTATTTAAATTTCTTTTTCCGCTATGGTTTTACTTTCTAATTATATTTATACTATGTCGAAACTACTAGTGTTAGGCTACGCGGGTTTTCAAAATTAATGAACGTTTTCCAAGATTCAGCTATTGTTTTTACAAAGACCACCCCAATCACTTAAACAAACGAATGCATACTAAGTCCTAAGTACATGGACACGTCAGATCTGGCCATAACGTTTGGGCCAGGTTTGGGGTGTTACATTTTCCATTGAAGAGAGCTTGTTGTTTATGGTGTTTAATGATGAAAAATAAATATATGTTGTTAGATTATCATGTTTAATTAAGTGATTTTTAGTAAAAATACCTATTTGGGATTAAATTGTGAATTTTGTAAATTGAGGGGTCAAAATGTGAAATAAATGAAACAAATGGCTGCTAGGGACCTTGGTGAAATTCGGTCAAGCATGGGTGTGGTGAAATTTTGAATAATTTGTGTTTTGTGAAATAGGGACTAAATTGTGAAAAATGTGAAATGTCAGGGGCAAAAGTGTAATTGGCTCATTTATGTGTTTTTGAATGAATTTGAATAAATATATGATTAAATAAGTCAAATTTGTTTTAATTTAGATCAAGAAAAGAGGAAATCTAATTTGGATCGGGGGAAATCTAAAGTTGTCGAATAGTCACTCTGGTTCGTTCGTGTTTGTCCGAGATAAGTTCATAAGTAAATAAATGTCATTAATTTCCAATGTATATGAATTATAAGTGCAGAATTGAATTATTAAAAATATTTTTGTATATTTCGAATTTAATTTAAGCATGGGAGAATTAATTAAGAGCTTGAATCGATCGAATTACGACGTCCAAAAGCCCTGTACGAACCTTAGGAATAGTTAGGATACATATGTCATGACATAGAATTCCAACATGTGATTTCGTGTAAGACCATGTCTGGGAAGTTGGCATCGACTTGAGATCTACGTGTAAAACCATGTCTGGGACATAGGCATCGTATATGATTTCGTGTATGACCTTGTCTGGGACAGTGGCATCAATATTTGATTACATGTAAGACCACGTCTGGGACGCTGGCATTGTACAGGCTTTTCGAGTTATCCGAGTATCCTATCTGATTCCGAAAGGTTCAACGGGCAATGATACGGTAAAACCGAATGTGAGTTTGAATTAAACGATTCAGGTATGTTTGATTTTATATGAAGTTGTGAAATAAAGGTAAGTGTTGTTGTATAATATGATAATGTGAATTAATTGTTTAAATGTGATTATAAATACATGTGTTTGAGATTGGAAGTTTTCGGCCTACTTAAAATAATCATACTAATGTTCATTTAATAATTTATTTGCTTATGACTTACTAAGCTATTTAAGCTTACTGTGTGTTCGTTCGTTGTTTTAGTTGTTTTATAGATTTTGGAAACTAGTTACGAGCTCAGGGATCATCAAGAAAATCCGTCACACTATCGATTAGTATTTCGGTATTTTTAAAGCTTGATCTTTGAACATATGGCATGTATAGGCTACCGATTGTTGTTGTCCATTTTGAAGTTGTACATATGTAAAGTAATGTGAAATGGCTAGTAATGATGCTTATGTTTATGCATTTTTGGTTATGGTATAAGTTCATGTTGGGAATTATGTTTCATGAAATATGTTTGTGGTGTGCTCGATATATGATTTGGTATGAAGTAATGATAAGTATGGTTTATAATTAGCTCATCTTGGTAAGATTGTTAATTGGTATGATATGCATTTGTGGTTGTTATAATTTGGCTCAAGTGGATTAAGTATGGTTGTTGGATGTGTTTTGGGTATGGTTTATTATTGATTTACATTTGGACAGTAATTTGTTTATTTATTAGTTTGGGAAATGGCAGTGATGAGCTGTTATATTTGGTTGATGATTGATAAATGAATACATATGTGCCTATGTCATCAATTTCGGTGATTTGGGATGTAAAGGTCAAATTGATATATATATCTGTTATTGTATGTTCGGCTATGATATTTGACAATTTATGTTTGGTTTACGATGGCAAGAATGGATATGTTTTAACTGTTATATCGAAGTCATATAAATGACCGAATATATATATAAATTGATTTAGTTTTTTATATGAAATTTTGGCATGATTTATAGCATATGGAATTGACATGTTTTGATTTGGCTAAATTACATGAAAAATGATTAATATTAGTCAAGTGAGCAATGTATGAATTGGTTATGTTGCAAGTGAAATTCGGTCATTTAGATATGCTTGTATGTATTTGTAAAATTTTGCTTAGTTAACCATGAGGTATAGTTCAACTTAGTCTAATATGTGCATGTGGGAAAGCTTATAAATGAATGTATTGTTGTAAGTTGAGTACATGATAATGAATTATGATTAATGATTATTTTAAGAGTTCAAATGCCATGTTATGTAGTTAATATGTTCGGCTAATAGAAATATAAAGTATATGCGATATGATATGTTTTATGTTAATGAGATCAGTAAAATGATTAAATAAATATTATTGATATGTTTAATTTCTAAAGCATGATTAGTATATGTTTTATAAGTGGTAAAAATCATGTTGGTTTTTGTTTGGTTAAGTAATGCAAATGTATGAATATTATAATTTGAGAACTATATGGTTTAAATTAATATGGTCTTATACGCATAGTCTTGTGATGAGTTAAAATGGCTAGGCATATTTGGTTTGGATTGGTTTTTCAGCATTCACATTAGGTATGCTATGAAATGTCTTTGATGTTCGAAAATGATTAAAGATATTACAGTGGAATGCACTTGAATTAGTAATGCACATGATTATATTTGATTAATTGGTAATGTTTAAAAATGTCTCACGTATGAATATTTTATGAGACATATGTGGTAAGGTTTGATACATATTAATTGAATTGAAATATTAATTTGACAAAAAGATAATGATATTGATATGGTTTAATTTTATAGCATGGATTATTTTTGTAATATGATTAATAATGTATGTTCCATTTATATTGGCCATGTGCTTTTTATATGCAGACTTGACTTATATGTGTAACAGCCCGATTTTAGACCTAGTCGGAACAGTGGTTTCGGAATCTCTATTCCAGGGTCAGAGAAATTATTTTAATGTTATTTTATGTGTTATAGCATGATTATATGAGTGCACGAATATTTTGGTGAAATAATTTTAGCGATTTCATGCTTAATTGTGAAAAAGGACTAAATCGCATAAAGGGAAAAAGTTGTGATTTGCTAGCTAAATATGTTAAATTGCTAGAGAACCATAATTGGGGGTGTTTAAAGTGCAAATAGACCTATTCTATAGGCTTGGCCGGCCATAGAGACAAATAGGAGTGGAAAAGTCAAAGTTAGGTGTAGTTAGTAGCTTAATTTTGACTAAAAATAAAACAAAAAGAAAAAAGGTGCCATCTTTACATCTTTCTTCCTTCCTCCACCGAAAATACCAGCAAAATAGGCATTTTGAGAGCTCAAAATTTCAACAACTTCCATCCCTTACAAGTGATTTTGATGATCATTTTTGTTGGTTTTTGTGTTTTTGGGACCCTTGTAGCATGAGCTAACTAAAGGTGGGGCTATTTTACAAAATGGATGAAAATCTAGGGTTTTTCATGATAGCATCTATGATATTTGCTGCAATTTTATGGAAGAAAATGAATCTTAGTTGTTTAATAAACAACTTTTGTGAAGTGGTGTTCATGAAAAACACCTAAAAAGGACTAGTTTGTAGTAATTGTAAAATAGATAGTAATGTGGTGAAACAATGGAAATTTTGGGTTGCTATAAGAGTAAAAAAGGGTTCGGCTAGGCTTAAGACATGAAGAAATTTGATAAAAATCAATTTTCGAGCCTAGGGGTAAAATGATCATTTTGTGAAAGTTTAGAGGCAAAATGGTCATTTTTCCAAAAATGTGAATTTTTTATTGTCTAAATTTATTTAGTGATTAAATGAGTGAATTTCATCATTTTAGATCAAGGAACCGAGATTCGGGCTTAAATCGAAAAGTACGAGGTTATGGACTAAAATGGCATAATTAGCCGAAATTACATTCGTGGTAAGTTCGTATGATTAAATAAGCATAATATCCATGCTATTGTTAATATACTTGAAAATATATCTTGCTATGATTGTATTAAATTTTATGTTGATAATATTGTATATGAGAAAGTGATGCCAAATTGTTAATAACATTTATGTGTTGATTGAATGCTTGGAAATTTGATGGAATATGATATTCCACTGGAACGAGTAAGTTGTATGTAAATAATGCAAATTAAATGTTATCATGTATTATATCATTAGTTCGGCATGAATTGTTGAGTTGTGATAAGAACGTGAATTATAAGAATTATTGTAACAAAGACTTCTGGTTGAACATTTGGAATAGACTTGATTATTCATACCATGAAATTGGGTGATATGTGTGCTAGTGTAAGACATGTCTGAGACATGCATCGACCACATTATGAGAGCCAGTGTAAGACATGTCTGGGACATGTATCGGCCTCGAGATATACAAGCTAGTGTAAGACCTCTCTGGCACATGGCGTTAGCTTGTTGTTTGTTAGTGTAAGACCTGTCTAAGACATGGCATCGACACCGATAGATGAGAGCCAGCATAAGACCTGTTTGGGACACGGCATCGGCCTTGATATATGAAATTCAGTGTAAAACTTATCTAGGACATGGCATCAACTTTGATGTGTTAGCTAGTATAAGACCATGTCTAGGACATGGCGTTGGCATCTTATCCCATGTTTGGGGCTAATGAATATCATGTATTGTTCCAAATGGTTCAACGGGAAATTTATGGTTTAAGTCGCAATGATAGAGCTTATGACTATGTTGTGAGTGGTACAGGAACATACATGAAATTGATGAGATGCAAACTCAATTAATGTTGTTCGATTAGTAAGGAATGAATATGAGCATGTTGAGTAACACAGGTATGTATGCCAAGCTCATGAGAAATGATTTTAGTTCATGATGCACATTTGGTGAAGATGTAAATAGGTAATTCATGCCTATGAGAATCATTTTGTGATGACCTTGTGATTATAAGTCTATACCTATGATGTATAACTATGTATATTTACCAATGTGGTGAAAATAAATTAATAAGGTGTGATAAACTTAGTATCATTAATTTACATTAAAGCAGCTTTGGACGGCAACCGTAGCCCCACTTTGAAAATCCACTAAATATTGTGAAAATTGAGTTATAGGCTAAATAAAATATGAAATTAAAGCTTGATGAGTCTAGTTTCACATAGAAGAAATGATGTAAGAAAAAGAGTTTCATATTCTGAAATATTTAAATTGATGTGAGACATAGCAGAATGATTTTGAAATCCCTTGTCCTGAATTGAGAAAATCATTTAAAATTGTACAAACATAGTTATGGGTTATAATTTATATACTTAGAACTCTTAATAAGTATATTTTCAATAGAAATAGATGGGAACATCATCCGAGTCCCGTATCATGAGATATGTAATTTTTAGTGAAGGGGGGTCGGAACTATCAAACAACAAAAAAGGGGTAAATTTAAGGAATAAACTGTACTTATTGGCTTGACCAAAAATTCTGAAAATTTTATGGTAAGAAGATACCTGAGTCTAGTTTCAAGGAAAATTAGTGGAACTTAATTTGGATTTCTGTAACTCTAGATATAAGAAATTTAGTGACTGTGACTCCAGAAAGCAGCTTGACCTGAGCATAAGTAAAAGTGCAATATGGTTGTATACCTTCAGAAGCAAGTTGATAATTGCTTATTATTTTCATACAGTCTTACTAAGCTATAAAGCTTACCCTCTCATTTCCATTTTTTTTAGCTTTGTTAGGTTAGCTCGGGGTTGGATATCGTCAGAGGCAATATCACACTATCAAGTCACTACCATTGGAATAATGAAGCATATATTAGAAATTTCAAGTGAGTGGCATGTATAGGGATCTAGTTTATTGACATGTATTATTATGCTTTGGCCAAATGTATTGGCTTATATTGAGTTATACGTATATGGCCATGAGATGTGGCTCATATTGATTATGGCTTGTAAACCTAGCTATTCGTGTCATGTCTAATGGTTATGATGTGATTATGTTTGTTTGCCATGCATGGTTTGTAACCATAGTATAATGGTAGAAGTGGTCATCAAAATGACAAGTCTTATGAATGTGAATTAAGGAATCTGGACTTGGTATTGCATGAGTAGATGCATTGCTTGTAATATGGCATGTTAATGTTATGAATATGTCTAAATAAAGAGTGTTTAATCACTAAAATGAGGCCATGCATTGTGGTTTTAATATGTATAAGGTTGTAAGGGTTTATGGGTAACATAAAGGCTTGGAAAATAGCCTAAGTGTTAACTATACGGGCTGAGACACGGTCATGTGTCTCAACTGTATGAGGGACACGGCTTGGAGACACGGGTGTGTGGCCCGATCGTGTGGTTCGACTTGCATACTGACGTCATAAACAAAGAGTTACACAGCCTGAGGACACGGGCATGCCAAAGGCACACGGTCGTGTCCCTATGTCCACACGGGCGTGTAACCCTGTTTTAGGGGAAAATTTTCTAAGTTTTCCTGAAACTTCTCAAGTTCTCAGTTTACTCCCGAATCAGTCTCGATGTATGTTTTGGGCTTCGTAGACCCAAATAAGGGACGACATGCATATGTTTGAAAAGTTTTGAGTTAAAAGAAATTTTATGGCCTAGTATTTGCATGTTTGTGAATGATTAAGTTCGGTAATGCCTAGTACCTTGTTCCAGCATCGGACACGGGTAAAGGGTGTTACAATATGGATGAGTGATTGGTTGCTAATTGAGTACAAAATTATTATAAAGAAGTCGATATAATTTTGTGCATGATTTGTAATAAGTGATTGTGATGAACTGTGCTTATGTTTGGTAATGCCTCATAACCTTAATCTGACGATGGATACGGGTTAGGGGTGTTACATTTGATTTGTATCAGAGCTACAGTTTAGTCGGTTCTAAGACTAATGAAGCACGTATGAGTTTAGCTATACATTCCATATTTATATACTGCGATAGTGTGATGATTCCTCATAATTAAAATGTGTTTTTGTATAGTAAATGGATCCCGATCGAGCCGTAGCAGATGACGTGGAAAGTAATGCACCTACTTCTGCTCAAGGGGTAGTGCAATCTGACTCTAAACCTGTTATGACTAGCCATGAGGGAGAGGCTAAACTAGCCTTCTTCTAGATGATGAATGAGTGGTTCACTCAATATATTAGAACTAATTCAGTTGCTCAACAACCCCCACCCCCGCTTAATCCTCCTCAGATACCTGTAATACCTCAAGTAATTGATCCGATGAGATTAAATAAGCCCCTAGTTGATAAAATCAGAAAACACGGGGCTGAAGAATTCAGAGCCACTGTCGATGATGATGGTGAGCGAGCTGAATTCTGGCTTGATAATACTATTTGTGTGTTTGATGAGTTATCCTTTACCCCTGACGAGTGTATTAAATGTGATGTATCCTTGCTTTGAGATTCTGTATATCACTGGTGGAATACATTGGCTTTGGTGGTTTCAAAAGAACAAGTTACCTGGGAGTTCTTTCAGACTGAATTCTGTAAGAAATACATCATTTAGAGATTCATTGATTAAAAACGCAAAGAATTCCTCAAGTTGAAACAGGATTGTATGGCCGTAACATGAGCGGGAATTTGTGAGACTCAGTAGATATGTCAGGAATGTGTTTCGAATAAAGCTATAATGTGTAAAAGATTTGAAGACGGGTTGAGTGAAGACATTAAGTTGTTAGTCGAGATTCTTGAAATAAAGAGTTTGTGGTACTAGTCGAGCGAGCATGTAAAGCTGAAGTGCTCGGGAAAGAGAAAAGAAAAGCTGACTTTGAAGCTAGAGATTCACGAAAAAGATCGTCGGGTAAAACATTTTAGTCGGCATCAAAGAAATTCTAAGATGACTTTAGTCGTTCAAAGGCTACTGCGGGTTATTCTAGACGGGATCAAGATAGACCACCTATGAGCTCGAGAGCTACCTCAGTAGCTAGTGTTGGTAACATCTAATCGAACCAGCCCTAGTGCAAACACTGCGGTAAACAACATCCCGGTAGTTGTAGATTGAATGATCGGAGTTGCTTTAAATGTGGATCGATGGATCACTTCATTTGTGAATGCCCTGAGTTAGCTGAGCAAAACATAGTGCAGAATACGAGAGCAAGTAACATGTTAGCTTGAGGTAATGTGAGTGGCAGCCAGAGGGTAACTAAAGACAAGGCTGTTAGATTTGAGGCTCATATACCTGCCAGAGCTTATGCTGTCAGCCCTTGTGAAGATGCCTCGTCTCCAGATGTGATTATCGGTACTTTCACTCAATATGATACTAATGTTATTGCATTGATTGATCCTGGATTAACTCATTCTTATGTATGTGAGACTTTAGTATCTAGTAAGACTCTGCCTGTAGAGTTTGCAAAGTTTGTGATTAGAGTATCTTGGTTGATAAAGTATGTAAGAATTATCCGTTAATGATTCGAGATTCATGTTTATTGGCCAATTTGATGTTGTTTCAATTCGATGAATTTGATATAATTCTGGATATGAATTGGCTAACGTTGGATGATGCTATTGTGAACTGCAAACGGAAGACTATTGATTTGCGATGCCAGAATGATGAAATAATCTGGATTGAATCTAATGATCTGAATAGTTTACCGGCAGTGATTTCTTCGATGTTAGTTCAGAAATATGTGAGAAAAGGTTGTGAAGCTTATTTTTCCTATGTACTCAATTCTAAAGTGGCTGAAAAGAAGATTGAATCAGTACCAGTAGTGAGTGAATATCTGAATGTGTTTCTTGAAGAATTAACGGGTTTGCCATCGATCCGAGAAGTAGAGTTTGGTATTGAATTAGTGCCAGAGACAACTCCGATTTCTATAGCTCCGTACAGAACGGCACCGACTGAATTAAAAGAGTTGAAAGCTCAGTTGCAAGAATTGACTGATATAGGCTTCGTGTGACCAAGTTTTCCTCCTTGGGGTGCACCAGTTTTGTTTGTGAAAAAGAAAAACGGAACTATGAGAATGTGCATCGACTACCGATAGCTTAATAAGGTGGCTATAAAAAATAAATATCCTTTGCCACGAATTGATGATTTTTTCAATCAGTTGAAAGGGGCTACAGTGTTGTCAAAGATAGATTTAAGATCAGGTTACTATCAGGTACAAGTTAAAGACTCCGATATGCCAAAAATTGCTTTCCGAACGAGGTACTGACACTATGAGTTTCTGGTTATCCCTTTTGGACTTATTAATGCACCTGCTATTTTTATGGATTTAATGAATCAGATCTTTAAATAGTATTTGAATTGATTTGTGTTTGTGTTTATAGATGACATTTTGATCTATTCTATAACGCCCTGATTTTCGGGATTTTCTGGGTTTCTGTGATTTTTGGTAAATTTTGAAATTTTGGTGTTTTGAATATTGGAATTGTGTTTAAATGTGTTAGTGGGCCTTTAGAAGGCCCAAGCCTAAGTTAAACACGGTAAAATATCAAGGTTGGATATTAAGTGAATAGGAGACTTGGTTAAGTGGGCTTTTAAGAAGAACTTCGTAAATTACGACACAAATAAGGCCTTGGTAAAGTGGCAAGGTGGCGCCACTAAGTTCCTAAAAAAATGGCGTCTGAGAAAGAATTAAAGGTCCAGGGTTCAAGTTGCAAGGTAAGCATATGGTTACTTTTTAATTTTAGGCATATGCCAGGCATGTGATCACTTAAGTGTATTTCGACAAAGGCCTTAGGGAGGTTGGGCCGATTGTTTTAGTTGATATTAGGGTTAGGTTCTTTTCTTTTTCTGTCCTGGAGAATTAGGGTTAGCCATCTGAAAGCTTTCATTGCCATTCATCCTTTCTGAGTTCTCACAAAAGTCGAAAACGTAAATTCCTTCTCCTTGGTGCCAATTTCTTCTTCCTCTCTTTTTCCTCCATTTTTTTCTTCCTTTTTGATTTTTTTTTTTGTAGTCGAAACCTTCTGATCACCTTACTCACCTCCTCTGTCAATCCCATCCTCCACAAAACCTCCATAGCCGATTGCCATAAAAGCCGAAATCCTGAAAACTCACTTCTCGTGCCGATTTCTCCAAGCCAAAATCCTTCAGTTATTTTTGTTCTTTTTGATCAACTTTCATCTTCTCTAAACCCTTAGTATCTATCGACAACATTACTTCAAAGTTATAGCCACAAATCGTCATCTTCTTCATCACTTAAAAAGTCGAAATACCATAGATTTAGGGACTTATAGTCAAAACTTCAGATCTCCTGGATTCGAGTTCTAGTATCATTTAAAGGAAAGATCTGCATCAGATCTGCGTAGAAATCAAAGAGGAATAAGTGGTAAGTGCTCATCACCTCAGATCTAGTCTTATTTTACAATTTAGAAAAGCCGAAGTCCTTAAAATCTAAGGAGGCTGTCGATTTGGGCATAGGGCTTTAAGGGTCTTTAACCGACGATTTCTTTTGCTGATTAGTGTCTTCTAGAGGTTTGATCGAAGGCTTGGATTTGGAACAACTATACTTAGATCTAATCATCGGTTTTCGGCAAAAAGGTAAGATTCTAAAGGCTTTAGGGGCATAGTTCGAATATGGGTTACTGAATATTGGGATTGGTTGTTGTGGGTACAATCTAAGAATTGTGGTAATCAATTGTAGGACATCGTAAGGGATCTCAGTAGCAGTCATCGTGAAACAGGTGTGTATCGGACACCCTCTCATAATTCAATTCGACAAAAGCCGAAATGCTAAAATTCCGGCATTTCGTGGGCTTGTGAGTGCGCGAGTGCTTACAAGATGTTTAGAAATCATTAGATCTGAAATCGCAAAGTGGTAAGTTAGTCGTGTGTGAAATTTCGTGCACTTCAGTAATTAGGCCTCGATAGGCTAAAACTGGGCCGAATAGGCTTACGGGCTCATACTGGTTAATTAATAAAAAATAATAATAAAAATATATAGTATAAAAAATAGGCAATAAGTATGTTCTGTTAGACTGTAGAATCGAAACTGCTTAAACCGGTAAACTGGTCATAAAACTTGAGTTAAATGGGCTTAAATGGCTAATGGACACTGTAGGGCCCATTAGGGGTTTTAGGGCCCAGTAGCTAAGATTGTGAAATTGAGATAAATAAATTACTGTGATGAAAAATGGGCTAGTAAGAACCCTAACATTCATGAGAACCCTTAAAACTGATAAAAGTACTAAAATACCTGTATAGGTGGAAAGTTTACAATTTTACCCTTAGGAGCAAAATTACTGATATACCCCTAGGGTTAAGGTTGACCTGAATGCATGTTTGACTGTTACTATTTACTGCATGCCATGTTATTATTATCTGATGCATGGGACTGGGTTATTGATGGAGGAAGTACTGAAAGTGGCTTGACCACGTACTGGAGGCTTTGCCTCAACTTACTGATATTTGAGCAGCTATGCTGCAACTGTGGAGTGTAGGGCTGGGTGGGTTGAGCTATTCCCCACATGGAGTGGAGGGCTGGTACGGGTGGAGTGTAGCGGTTGGTTATAGTCTGGGTTGGGCTTACATACACGAATATGTATGTTCTGTTCTGGAATGGGCCTATGGGCCATACTATTATCTAAAAAGGGGCTAAGGCCCAGTTTACTGTATTCTGAAAAGGGCTTGGCCCAGTACCCGCTGTTATCTGAATAGGGCTTAGGCCCAATGGGCTTGAGCTGACTTGGGCTTTGGATGGGTTTTCCATACACACTGAGTTTTCCATACTCACCCCCTTTCTCTTCCATCCTTGCAGGTGAGCCCTAGTTGGTGGACTTGGAGCTGTGCGGGAATTAGAGTGGCCACGAAGATTAAATTTCTGGTTTTTAAATAAGTTTCAATTAGCTTCCTTTTAAATTTTGCATTTATTTTTGATCTTTTCTATTTTGGTTAAAGTTGTAATAAGGCCGCTCTATTATTTTTATTTTGGGT
Source organism: Gossypium hirsutum (assembly GCF_007990345.1). Classification (NCBI taxonomy): domain Eukaryota; kingdom Viridiplantae; phylum Streptophyta; class Magnoliopsida; order Malvales; family Malvaceae; genus Gossypium; species Gossypium hirsutum. The sequence goes on from NC_053435.1 coordinate 74,518,947, forward strand.
TTTTAAATTACTTAAATCGTTTTCAACTTGAGATTCACATCACTTAAATTGATTCCTTAAAATTGGTTAGCTCTAGAGCGCGTTTTATAAAAGTTACTTATTTTCAAAATATCATGATAACCGAGCAAAGCTTCCGCAACGTAAATGTTTTCAAAGGAAATAAATATTTTAAATAGACTTAAACTTAATTTGTTGTTCGTGGACAAGTAATAAGCTTAAAGTGTGGCAATGGATGTGTTCATGTCTAGGATGGGATCATGGAAGAGCTAGGTACTTAAGTAGTCTAATTGACTCACCTCCTCTTTCCTTGAATCCTACCTGGTGTGTAGTATCCATTCACTTTAAGCCATAACAAAGAAGGTTCAATTTTTCGATACTTAACTGTTTTTAAAATAACATGTTTCTGCCGCTACAAAGGTTTACAAGTTTTCAAAGTTTCCCATAAGATTTTACAAGGTTGTTAACAATGTTTTGATTATTACAATGAATCACGTTTTGGAATAAAACTAAGGCTAAGGTTTTATACAAGTTTAAACGATAAAAGTTTCTAAACATCAAGAAGGGTTTTCAATGAAAACATGGTTTTCGAAAAACACTTCAATGTGACACACCAGACTTGGCCATACTGCCTAGGCTGGGTTTGGGGTGTTACATATTCCCATGATAAATCTGAGCACACCGAACATCTGAGAATTGTGCTACAAGCTTTGCAAGATAAACAGTTGTATGCAAAGTTTAGTAAATGTGAGTTCTGGCTGTGTAAAGTTGGTTTCTTGGGACATATTGTATCAGCATCGAGCATTCGGGTTGATCCGAGCAAGATTTCGACAATACTAGATTGGAAGCCTCCAAGAAATGGTTCCAAAGTCCGAAGCTTTTTAGGACTTGCTGGTTATTACAGATGGTTTGTAAAAGGATTTTTTATGATTGCAATGTCGATGACGAGACTGCTTCAGAAAGATGTTAAGTTCAAATGGTTAGAAAAGTGCCAGTAAAGTTTTGATCAGTTGAAAGTTTTGTTAACCGAAGCTCCGGTGCTAATTCAACCAGAGTCGGGTAAAGAACTTGTCATTTATAGTGATGAATCTTTGAATGGTTTGGGTTGTGTTTTGATGTAGGAAGGCAAAGTCATAGCTTATGCCTCGAGGCAGTTAAAGCTGCACGAAAAGAACTACCTGACACACGACCTAGAATTGGCAGCTATTGTGTTTGACTAAAGATTTGGCGCCACTATCTATTCGGTGAGAAATGTAATGTCTATTCTGATCAGAAAAGCTTAAAATATTTGATGACTCAAAAAGATCTGAATCTACGACAGTGAAGATGCTTAGAGTTGTTAAAAGATTATGAGCTTGTAATTGACTACCATCCAGGAAAGGCCAATGTTGTTGCTGATGCTCTAAGTCAAAAATCTTTGTTTCCTCTGCATGCGATGAATGTGCATATGACTCTATCCGATGACGGTTCGATCGTAGATGAGTTGAAAGTGGAACTGCTATTTATGCAACATATTTGTGAAGCTCAAAAAGTCAATAATGAATTGTTAGCAAAACGGGCTCAATGTGATTTGAATATTGATTCAGAATTCTAAGTTGATGCTGAGGGTTGTTTGAGATTCAGAGGGCGAATATGTGTTCCAAGAAATTCAGAGTTGATTCTGATAATTTTAAATAAGCTCATAGCAATCAGTTATCTATTCATTCAAGTAGTACTAAAATGTATAATGATCTGAAATAGCTTTATTGGTCGCATGATATGAAACGAGATATCTTAGAATTTGTTTCGAAATGCTTAATTTTTCAGCAAGTTAAAGCTGAGCATCAGGCTCCGTCTGGGTTACTTCAGTCGATTATGATTCCCGAGTGGAAATGGGATAGGATCACGATAGATTTTGTATCCGATTTGCCTCTGTCCCCGAGTAAGAAAGATGCAATCTGGTATGTTATTTATAGATTGACTAAATCAGCTCATTTCATTTTGGTTCGCACATATTATTCACTTGATAAGCTTGCTGAGTTATACATTTCTCAGATCGTAAGATTGCATGGAGTACCTATTTCTATTGTTTCAGATAGAGATCAGAGGTTTACATCGCGGTTTTGGAAGAAACTACAAGATATATTAGGTATGAAACTACATTTTAGCATTGCTTTTCACCCACAGATGGATGGACAATCCAAGCGGATTATTTAGATACTTGAGAATATGTTGAAATGTTGTATTCTTGAGTTTGAAGGTACGTGGGAATGATACTTGCCACTAATTTAATTTGCATATAATAATAGCTTTCAATCGAGTATTAAAATGACACCTTACGAGGCTTTGTACGGTCGTAAATGTTGAACACCTTTATATTGGACTGAGCTCAGTGAGAATAAGATACACGGGGTCGATTTGATCATAGAGACTGAACAAAAAGTAAAAGTGATTCGTGAAAGTCTAAAAATAGGGTCAGATTGTCAAAAATCTTACGCATACTTGAAACAAAAAGATATTGAGTTTCAGATCGGGGATAAAGTGTTTTTGAAAGTATCTCTGTGGAAGAAAATATTCGTAAAGGCAAATTAAGCCCGAGATTCATTGGGCCGTATGAAATTATTGAGCGTATCAAGCTGGTTGCTTACAAATTGTTATTGCCACCTGAATTAGAAAAGATTTACAATGTATTTCACATATCGATGGTTAGACAATATCGATCTGACCCAACACATGTGATTTCACTATCTGAGATTAAGATTCGATTTGATATGACATATGAAGAATAACTAATCTGAATTTTAGATTGCAAAGATAAAGAATTAAGAAATAAGAAAATCTCTTTAGTGAAAGTCTTATGGCATCGGCACGGGATTGAAGAAGCTACGTATGAACCTGAGGATGCTATGAGAGATCGGTACCCAAACCTATTCTCTAGTAAGATTTTCGGGGACAAAAATCCCTAAGGGGGGAAAGTTGTAACAGCCCGGTTTAGACCCTAGTCAGAACAGTGGTTTTGGGAGCACGAATCCGAGTTAGAAAAGTATTTTAATCATATTTTATGTGTTTACAACATGTTAGAATGCATGTGTGAAATTTTTGTGAATTAATTTTTCTAATTGGTTGTTTAATTTTATAAATGGACTTAATTGCGTAAATTGTAAAAGTGGCTTGCTATTTTTTAAAGTGCTATATTGCTATGTTCTATTAATGTGGAGGCCTTAAAATGAAATTAGGCCATTAAATGATATTATGGACGGTAGTGGACAACCATTATTAAGTTTTTATATTATTTCATTAAGGATGGTTTGGTAATTATATTAATAATGATAATAATAAAAATAAAAAAAACATCACTCGTTCATCTTTTTCATCACCATTGCCGAAACTTAAAAGAAAAAGAAAACAAAAAGAGTTCCTAGGGTTCGGCCTTGTCTAAGATTGATTAAGGTATGTGTTTAGCTCGGTTTTTTATAATTTTTATGTTTTTGATATCGTTGCTTTCTGTTTTAGCTAGCCTATTCTTGAATTTTTGAATTGGTTGTGTGTTTTGTGATTTTCCATTGAAGAGGGCTTGTTGTTTTTGTTGTTTGATGATGAAATATAAATATATGCTGTTAGATTATCATGTTTAATTAAGTGATTTTAAGTAAAAATACCCATTTGGGATTAAATTGTGAATTTTGTAAAATGAGGGGTCAAAATGTGAAATAAATGAAAGAGATGGGCTGCTAGGGACCTTGGTGAAATTTGGTCAAGAATGGGTGTGGTGAAATTTTGAATATTTTGTGTTTTGTGAAATAGGGACTAAATTGTGAAAAATGTGAAATGTCAGGGGCAAAAGTGTAATTAGCCCATTTATGTTTTTTTGAAAGGATTTGAATGAATATACGATTAAATAAGTCAAATTTGTATTAATTTAGATCAAGGAAAGAGGAAATCAGATTTGGATCGAGGGAAATCTAAAGTTGTCGAATAGTCGCTCTGGTCCGTTCGTCTTTGTCCGACGTAAGTTCATAAGTAAATAAATGTTGTTAATTTCAAATGTATATGAATTATAAGTGCCGAATTAAATTATTAAATATATTTGTGTATATGTAGAATTTGATATAAGCATGGAGAATTAATTGCGAGCTTGAATCGATCGAATTACGACGTCCGAAATCCTAGTACGAACCTTAGGAATAGTTAGGATACATATGTCATGACATAGAATTCCGACATGTGATTTCGTGTAAGACCATGTCTGGGAAGTTGGCATCGACTTGAGATCTACGTGTAAGACCATGTCTGGGACATAGGCATCGTATATGATTTCATGTATGACTTTGTCTGGGACAGTGGCATCAATATTTGATTACGTGTAAGACCACGTCTAGGATGCTGGCATTGTACAGGCTTTTCGAGTTATCCGAGTATCCTATTTGATTCTAAACGGTTCAATAGGCAATGATATGGTAAACCCAATGTGAGTTTGAATTAAACGATTTAGGTATGTTTGATTTTATATGAAGAGATGGCTGAAAACCAAGACAATCAGCTACCTCCTGCAATTGCGGTTAATCAAAATCCTGCTCCACGCACTATGTATGATTATGCTAAACCTTCTTTAGCAGGAACTAAATCGAGCATAGTTAGACCTGCTGCTACAAATACTTTTGAACTAAAACCTAACACTATTCAAATGATACAACAATTTGTTCAGTTTGATGGTTTGCAGGATGAGGACACCAACGCTCACTTAGCAAACTTCTTAGAACTATGTGATACATTTAAAATTAATGGTGTGTCTGATGATGCCATTTGTCTTTGATTATTACATTTTTCATTGAGAAACAAAGCTAAACAGTGGTTGAACTCATTACCACGAGGGTCGATCACTACTTGGGAACAAATGACCGAAAAATTTCTATTAAAATATTTTCCGCCAGCTAAAATGGCTAAATTACGTAATGATATCTCTTCGTTTGTGCAGATGGACTTAGAAACTCTTTACGATGCATGGGAGAGATACAAAGACTTAATGAGAAGGTGCCTTCACCATGGGTTACCGCTTTGGCTACAAGTTCAAACGTTCCATAATGGCTTGAATCTTTCGACTTGAAAAATGTTTGGCGCAGCTGCTGGCGGAACCATCAATAGTAAAACACCTAAAGATGCCTATGAGTTTATAGAGGAGATGTCACTGAATAACTATCAATGGCAAGTCATGAAGACTAAGCCAACTAAAACAGCAGGCATTTATAACATCGATTTGGTTACTATGCTGTCAAATCAGGTAGAACTTCTAAATAAAAAGATTGATGGTTTACTTGGCTCTACTCAGGTACATCTAGTAATGAGGTGCGAGATGAATGGAGGAGGAGCATGCACAGAGTATCAACCCTTCAACCTAGCATCGAGGAGGAACAAGTCCAATATATGGGTAACAATAACTCTCGATCCCAAAATAACCCATATAGTAACACTTACAATACAGGTTGGAGGAGCCACCCCAATTTCTCGTGGGGCGGTCAAGGAAATCAAAGACCACAACATCCTCTGGGTTTTCAACAACCACCCTATCAATAAGAAAAGAAGTCGAACCTTGAAGAGATGCTGTCTAAATTTATCTCGGTGTTAGAAACCCATTTCTAGAACATCGATACAACACTTAAAAATCAACAAGTGCCGATCCAAGGGCTCGAAACTCAGATAGGCCAGCTGTCCAAACTGATTTCAGAAAGACCACAAGGAAGTTTACTTAGTAACACCAAATCAAAAAAGCATGTAGAAGCAGTTACACTAAGGAGTGGGAAAGTGTTAGCAGAATCTGAAAAGAAGCTAACACAAGAAGCCGTGGTAAGCGAAAGAGGGGAAGAAAAACTCGAAAATAGTGACAAACCAGTATCGAAGGAATATAAACCATCAGTTCCATACCCAGCAAAATTGAAAAAAAGCTGCATTGATGCACAATTTGGTAAGTTTCTTGAACTTTTTAAGCAATTACATATCAACTTACCTTTTGTTGAAGCCATCTCACAGATGCCTACATACGCAAAATTTTTGAAGGAGCTTCTAACAAACAAAAGGAAAGTTTGAGGACTTATCTGCAGTAGAACTCAATGAGGAGTGCTCAACCATACTCCAAAACAAGCTACCAACCAAACTAAAACATCCAGGAAGTTTTACTATCCCTTGCTTAATTGATAGTCTGAATGTTGAGAAAGCACTAGCTGATTTAGGCGCTAGCATTAAATTGATGCCATATAAAATGTTCAAACAACTTGGTCTTGGGGAACCTAAACCTACTAGGATGAGTATTCAATTAGACGATAGATATGTTAAATATCCTAGGGGTATTATAGAAGACGTACTTGTGAAAGTAGATAAATTCATATTTCCTATTGACTTTGTTGTGCTTGACATGGATGAAGATGTGGAAGTGCCCTTAATTTTAGGGCACCCATTTTTAGCCACTGGCAGGGCTGTAATCGATGTGGGTGACGGTAAATTGGTACTTAGAGTAGGTGACGAGGACATTATCTTTAAAATTTATGATTCTATGAGGTTCTCTAGGGAACAGGATGATTCATGTTATTTTATTGACTCTATTGATCATACTACTCAAGATTCTTTTCAGGAAATTGTATAGAAAGAGACAACGAAACTATATCTAGCTCAAGAAGAGGAGACAGATGATGAACCTAATGAACATTCTTCAAGACAAGTAGAATATGAGGGCATTAAGATAAATGATGAACTTAAGCAAAAACCCTCTATTGAGGAGCCTCCCAAACTGGAACTTAAACAATTACCAAACCACTTGGAATACGCATTCCTTGGAAATAATTCTACATTACCAGTTATTATTGCTTCTAACTTACAACCCAAGGAGAAAGAGGAATTAATCCAAGTATTAAAGGAACATAAAAAGACCATAGCTTGGAAAATTTCTGACATTAAAGGAATCAGCCCTTCTTTTTGCACCCACAAAATTTTGATGGAAGATGAATACAAACCGTGTGTGCAAGCTCAAAGACAACTGAACCCTAACATGAAGGAAGTTGTTAAAGCCGAGGTAATTAAACTTCTAGATGTTGGAATTATTTATCCAATTTTTGACTGTTCTGGGGTAAGTCCAGTGTAGTTGTCCCTAAGAAAGGAGGCATGATGGTTGTGACCAACGAGAAGAATGAATTAATCCCAACAAGGACAGTCACAGGATGAAGAGTTTGTATTGAATACAGGAGACTGAGTGATGCCACAAGAAAAGATCAGTTCCCCTTTCCATTCATTGACCAAATGTTGGAAAGATTATCCAGGCACATGTACTACTACTTTCTAGACAGACTCTCTGGTTACTTCCAGATCCCAATAGCTCCTGAAGATCAAGAAAAAATGACATTCACATACCCATATGGTATGTTTGCTTATCGTAGAATGCCTTTTCAATTATGTAATGTTCCTGCCACTTTTCAGCGCTGTATGATGGCCATCTTTGATGAACTCGTGGAAGATATCATGGAAGTATTTATGGATGATTTCTCGGTATTCGGTAATTCTTTCAATCTCTGCCTTAAAATTTTAAAAAGAGTTTTAATAAGATGTGGGGAAACGAACCTTATCCTTAACTAGGAGAAATGTCACTTCATGGTTCAAGAAGGTATTGTATTAGGGCATAAAATTTCTAGTAAAGGGATTGAAGTGGACAAATCTAAAATAGTTCGGTTAAGGCTATTAAAAGCTTTTTAAGACATGTTGGTTTTTATAGAAGATTTATTAAGGATTTTTCTAAAATAGCTAAGCCTTTGACTAAATTGCTAGAAAAAGATATACCTTTTAATTTCAATCAGGAGTGCGTAGAAGCATTTAATACTTTAAGAATAACTTAATTAATGCTCCAATCATAATTGCACCTGATTGGAACTTACCATTTGAATTAATGTGTGATGCGAGTGATTTTGCAGGAGGTGTAGTATTGGGACAGCAAAGAGACAAGCATTTTCAACCTATCTATTATGCTAGCAAAACTTTGACAGCCGCACAAGAGAATTATACTATTACGGAAAAAGAATTGCTAGCTGTGGTTTTCGCATTTGATAAATTTCGATATATCTCATATTGTCTAAAGTTGTTGTTTACACTAACCATTCCGCCCTTCACTACCTTTTAACTAAAACTGATGCAAAACCTCGACTCATTCGATGGATTCTCCTATTGTAGGAATTTGACTTGGAAATTCAGGATAAGAAAGGAGCTGAAAATCTCACGACTGATCATCTTTCTAGGCTTAAGAACTCCAATACCAAAGAACTAGATGAAGTTGAAATAAATGATTCGTTTTCTGAAGAACAATTTTTCACTATATCTGACTCCGAGGTACCTTAGTTTGCAGACATCACGAATTTTTTAGCTGCTAACATTATCCCAAAAAGGTTAACACATCAGCAAAAGAAGCAATTCTTTAATAATGTGAAAAGCTACTTTTGGGATGACCCCTTTCTTTTTCGCAGATGTGTAGATCAAATCATTAGAAGATGCGTTACAAGATCAAAAACATCAAAAATACTGGAACATTACCACTCAGGGCCAACTGGAGGACACTATAGTGGAACTAAGACCGCACATAAAATACTTGAATCAAGTTTTTACTGGCCCTCATTATTCAAAGGCGCTAACAGGTACGTTACTTCATGTGGCAAATGCCAACTGGCAGGTAACATATCTAAACGTGATGAAATGCCTCAAAACTATATGCTTTCATGTGAAATATTTGCCGTTTAGGGTATCGATTTCATTGGCCCATTCCCCAGTTCATTTGGGAATAAATATATCTTAGTAGCAGTTGATTATATGTCCAAATGGGTGGAAGCCCAAGCTCTACCTACTAATGATCTAGAGTGGTAGTAAGTTTCCTTAAGAAACTCTTCTTGACATTCGGAACGCCTAGAGAAATTATCAGTGACAGGGGCACTCATTTTTGTAATACCCAATTTGAAAAAACTCTTAAGAAATATGGAGTTCATCATAGAATAGCCACCCCATACCTTCCTCAAACTAATGGACAAGTTGAAGTGGCAAACAGAGAAATCAAATGGAACCTTGAAAAAATAGTAGAATCAAACAAAAAAGATTGGGCAATGAAAGTAGATGATGCCTTATGGGCTTACAGAACTGCTTTTAAGACCCCCATATGGACATCACCGTACAGACTTGTTTATGGAAAAATTTTTCATCTACCATTCGAACTAGAGCATAAAGCTTTTTGGGCTATTAAATTTCTAAACCTTGATCCCGAACTTGTAGGAAAAAACAGGTTGATGCAACTAAACGAACTTGATGAGTGGCGAACCAATGCATACAAAAACTCACACCTATACAAGGAAGCAACAAAGAAGTGACATGACACTTACTTAAAGCAATGAAAACAATCTCAAGTTGGAGATCTTGTCCACCTATACAATTCAAGACTCAAATTGTTTCCTGGGAAACTTAAATCACGATGGTCAGGACCTTTCGTAATTTAATCTGTTCTTCCATATGGCACAATAGAGGTAAGTCACCCAACACATAGTACTTTCAAAGTAAATGGACATCATCTCAAACTCTATAACGGTGAGAATTTTAAAGATGATAGAGAGGAGCTACGACTCCACAAACTGCCCTGAATAAACCAACAAGGTAACAGTCGACTTAGACTATAAACAAGCGCTTCTCGGGAGGCAACCTGAGTACTAACGGTTTTAAATTATTTAAATTTCAAGTTTTAAACATCTAGGTCACTACCAGAGTCTTTGAAGCACAGGTTCCCAACTCCACACGGCCGTGCTTAAGGCTGTGTGACCAACACGGACGGAAACAAGGCCGTGCGATACGGTCGTGCGAAAAAAAGGTAAAAGTTATCTTTCCCAACATGGGATGCGATAAGTGGCCATGGGCGTGCGACCTGGCCATGGTCAAATCTGCCAAACGAACACGGGTGTGCGACACGCCTGTGTCTAGCACTCGTGGACGACACTGTCAAAATGAAACGGGCGTCCGAAGACCTACACGACTGTGGGAGAAGCGAACCACATCACCCACAGTCGTGTAACATGATCATGAAGACACGCAGCCTATATACACGGGCGTGCGCAAAGGCCATGTGACGATGCCTCACTTCGCGACAAACACGGGCAGGACACGATCCACACGGGCTAGTGAACCAGCCGTAACATTTCAAAAATTAGATTATCTATCTTATTTTATTTTATTTTTATTTTATTAATTTTTGAAGATTCTTTTGTTTTTAAACACGGCTTATCTTTATGATTACTATCAAATTATTCCCCCAATTCTCCTTTTGTCCTTCAGAATCATGTTTGTCATCCAGCTTTATTTCCAAAAACTTGCTCTCGCTAATCCAAGAATTCCATCCATTTTTAACTCAGGAAGGTTCACTTCTCTCCCTATCTTATTTTTTTATATTCCTATATCTATCTTTGTACATTGAGGGCAATGTACATCTTAAGTGTAGGGGGATATTTATTTCATTATCAGAAAAATCCTTGAATGACTGCCTTGTTCTCTTGAAAAGCTCTCATATCGTATTTAGGATAAGTTTTGATTGATTTATGACGTTGATTGATATATCTTGAATTAAAACATAGGCATTTACGCATTGATTGTTTAAACCTCAAGACATTAGAGAATCAAGCATGATAAGTTGATTTTTAAGAATTTAAAATCTTAGGTTGTTTCCCCAAAGTTTAGGTATTACTTTGAGTTGGAATTCACAAGTTTTAAACATAAAAAAGGCATAATTTTTGTGAGATTTTTTAGCCTTTTGAGCATCTATTAATTCTTTCATGCTCACTTTATTATTACTTTGAGTGCATCAGTATTGAACTGTTATTCTAGAACTTGCTTGATTATGCATGTCGAGACCACACCATTTGATTTGATATGTCAAAATGATTAAGGCACTTAGGATTAACCCACTCATGCCATGAAAAGCCTACCTCCACGATTAACCCTTAGTAAACCCCCTTGAGCCTAACAAGTCATTTCTTGTATTACCCTTAATATTAACCCTTAACCCATTATTGTTGGAGTCCCCTAAATTAATCATATTTTTGTCGAGATTTGAGTTGAATAAATCGCTTAGCTATGTCTTGTGCTTAATTGTTAGTCTATGTTATTTAACTTGTTCTTAAAAAAATGTGTATACATATTAGTAGTAATCTTTTATTTGTAAGCTTCAGTATTTAAATTCCATAGTTAGAGAAGGAGTTATGTTGTACGTAAGTGATGATTAAATATTTTTTTCTAGTTAAGTAATTTTTCAACTCAATCTCGATTCTAACCCTTTCTTTTAGGTTGTGACCACACCCCCTAACCAAGCCTCATTACAACCCTCTAAAGACCATTTGATTGATGTATCATCTTAAATTATAGTGGTGGAGATTTGATTTTCATGCAAGCCTATGGTAATAACTTTTCATTATTGACTATTGAGTGCTTCATTTATTGTCCTTAAACACCTCGAGTGATTTGAGTGAATCTTTAGTGAGGATGTGAAACTCTATGATATTCTGAATCAAAGGTAATTACTTAGATGAGGGGAGACATCTATGTTTGGATGATTAAATACTCAACTTGGAATGTTTGAAACTTTTATGTCCTTTTAGTTGAATTCTCAATGTATGATTACCTATAGATTATTTTGAGATATTATCGATAGAAATTATAAGTTGAGAAGAATTTATTTTGATTATGAGTTGAGAACTTTGCTTGAAGACAAGCAAATGTTTAAGTGTGGGGGTATTTTATAAACCATAATTTATACATATTTTTACGCCATGTTTAACGCATTTTATGGATGATTTTTCCTTAGAATTGGTGAATTTGATGCTCCTAATGCCTTAATTTCATGTTTTATACTTAGGAGAGCGAAAGGAACGAGAAACGGGCCAAAAACGGAGAAAATGGGCCAAAGTACAAAAACAACATGGCCTGGACCTCCTCACACGGGCAGACCACACGGCCATGTCAATTTGGCAGATTCGAAGCACGATTCACACGGGAGTGGCACACGAGCGTGTCCCTGCCTAGCCCAAGTTGAGTCCAATTCGAAAATGGCTAATTTTGAGGGCTCTTAGGGATTCCAAAGCTTATAAATACACTTTAGAGGAGGAAGAAAATGGGATAGACAGAATAGGGAGTAAGGAATTACTCCAAGGAAGTCGATTGATCCATCTCAGAAGCCGGATTCACCATCAAGACTGAATATCTCTCCTCAATTTCCCCTTCAGGAGTTTTGGGTTTTCTTTATGTATTGTATTCTTTATTATTATGAGATGTTTTCTTATTTAGTTATGAACTAAAACCCCTAAATACCTAAGGAGAATGAAACCTAAGACGAATCTTGTTATTATTTTTTGAATTGTATGATAAATATTTAACTTGTTCTTCATTATGTGTTCTTAAATCTTGTTTTGATATCCCAGGATACTGATTCAAGATAAGCTCTTATTCAGTGGAGGAATAGAACCTGCCTAAGAGTACATTTTTCATAATTAAGCGGAGTTGTTTACGCGCCTAGACATAGGGTGACAAGATTTTGCCGGATTAGGGTGAAACCTAATAAGGGGATCCATAGATCGAGTTAATGCAACCCTAGGGTGTTAATTAGAGAAAGGTCTCAATTATTCAATCTAGAGATTAGACGTTATTAGTCTTGAATACGGATAATACCATAACTTAGGGATCTCTACGGAACAAATTAAATGAATAAATCATCCAATTCGAAGCCAGAATAACAAGTACAGTCTATGTAGATTTTTCCTTAGGTATTGTCTTAATTCAATCATTTTCCAAAATTAATCCCCCAATGCTACTTTCTGTGAATTCTTAGATTAGTTAATTAGTTAGTTAAAACAAAACCACCTTAGTCTTAGGCTAGATAATAAAAAGACAGTCATTACTAGTACTTTTAGTTCCTTTGGGTTCGACAATCTGGTCTTGCTAAAACTATACTACTGTTCAATAGGAACACTTACCTACATCGTGATAATAGTTAGTTTTAAGAACGATTAATTATAAATATTTAAAACGTATCATGAAATCACGCGATCATAGACTAATGAGAAATTTCAGTAGGTTATTCAGATCCTTGAGGATATACTGAGGAGTTGTGTTATCGACTTCCGATGTAGTTGGGAGAAGCATTTGTTGTTAGCAGAGTTTTTGTATAATAACAGCTTTCAGTTGATCATACAAATGGCATCTTATGAGACAATGTATGGTCGAAGGTGTCAAACACCTTTAGGTTGGATCGAGTTGGGTGAAAAGAAAATGTTGGGTCCAAAACTGGTTCAAGAGACAAAAGGTATTGTTAAGTTGATTCAAGACAAATTGAAAATGGCTTCAGATCGATAGAATTATTTTGCATATTCGAAGAGAAAGGACATAGAGCTTAGTGTCGAGGATCAAGTATTTCTATAGGTGTCACCATGGAAATGGGTCCTAAGATTTGGTCAGAAATGCAAGCTAAGCCCAATGTTTATAGGAAATCCATAACGAAGAAATCCAGAATATAGAAATACAACATAAAGATACAAGTCATGCATATGATATCATACAAAGGCCAACAAACATGGATAAGTTTATCACAATCTATACTTTTACCTCATGTACCATCATTTAGACATATCACTACAATCATATAAACCAGTCAAAGCAACTTAACACATTTACTCAAGCTATACGAGCTTATCAATCATAATCATCCAAACAAATATACATGAATATTCATCCCAGTAATATTTTTGATAAGTTATCTAAACAACTCGAGCAATTTAGCCACGTACATCATGGAATTATCTATCAATCACAGGTAAGCTCATTATGTCATATAATCCTTTATCTCATTTCAATAATTCATTGCAATCCATCAAATTTTAATATCCAATCAGGACTATTACATTTTATCCGTAACAGGGTATTATGAATCTTATTCGTACTTTTCCAAGTTCAACTTCTCATAAGTACGCTTTACTCAAATACCTCCTTATCACAACCAATATGGTCGGATGTAACTCGGTTGGAAAGTACCTTTATCTAAACAAAGTGGCTATCATATGCATCGGGAAACATCACACTATCTTTGATCGGTGGCATGTATAGCTAGACTCTCATACACATGCTAGGTCAGTCCAAGAATTAACTAAACCATAGTTCTGATACCACTAAATGTAACACCCCTTACCCGTATCCTACGCCGGGACAGGGTACGAGGCATTACCGGACTTAAACACAAACAATCATGCAAACCGGGCCATAAAATTTCATTCATATATTAAATCATTCTATCACATGCACATAGTCCCTTGTTTGGGTTTACGAAACCCAAAACATACTTTAGAAAAGGTTCGAGACTAAATTGAGAACTTTGGAAAGTTCTTGGAAAACTTAGAAATTTTTCTCATGGACCAGGGTCACACGCTCGTTTGGACACAGGGGCACGCCCGTATGCCATCAACACACCCTTGTCCTCAGGCCGTGTAACTCTTTTTTTATGACGTCAGCAAATAAATTGAACCACACTGACAGGCCACACGCCCGTGTCCTCAAGCTGTGTCCCTCACACGGTGGAGACACACGGTCATGTCTCATCCTTGTAGTTAACTCTTAGGCTATTTTCCATGTCTTTTTGTTACCCTTACATGCACACACATATACATGGATCCAATGGCATTCAACATCCTCAATTATGATACAAAAATATCATTTACCTATCAACAGGCATGTGTTACACATTTCCACATTAAACCAAGACTAGCCATACCATAATTATCTTTGTGCCAATTTATTTCAACTTATCATCAAACTTCCATGTTCAAAGCATTATTATTTTATCTCCATATTACACATTTAATTCATGGCCATAAAACATGCATTCAACACACATGACATATTGCCAACCATGCATGACAAACAAACATAATCATATCTTCACATCATAAGTAATAAATCATAACATGACTAGCTAGACTTACAAGCCATAATCAATATAAGCCACATCTCATGGCCATATACAATAGCTCAAAATGGGCCAATACATTTGGCCAAATCATAATAACACATGTCATTGAACTAGGTCCCTATACATGCCACTCATTTGATGATTCTAACATATGTATTCAATACTCCAAAGGTATTGGCTTGATAGTGTGCTGCTGCCTTTGACGATCTCCAACGCCGAGCTGACCTAACAACACTAAAAGAAATGGAAAGGAAGGAGTATGTTGTACACTTTGTAAGCTCGTATAAAAATAATAAGAAATGTATTAACATGCTATTTTTCAATTTCTCTTTATTTATTCAAAGTCCAGTTAAGTTGTTTTCACGAGTCACAGTCACTAAATTATTTATATCTAGAGCTAAGGAACTCCAAAATAAGATCTGCTAATTTTCCCTGAAACTAAATTCACATATCTTCTTATCATAAAATTTTCAAAATTTTTAGTCTAGCCAATAAGTACAGTTTATTCTTTAAAATCTTCCCTATTTTGCTATTTAACAGCTTCGCCCTTTCTTCACTAAAACTTATTTATCTCATAGTACGAGACTTGGATGATGCTCTTATATATTTCCCTTGAAAATAAACGCATTAAGGATTTTAAGCATGTAATTTATAACCTATGATTATTTTCATAAAATTTTTAATGATTTTCCAAATTTAAGATAGGGGAGCCCGAAATCACTCTGACCCTGTCTCACAAAAATTCAAATATCTCATAACATGAAATTCTTATACTTACACCGTTTCTCTATGTAAAACTAGACTCAAATAAGCTTTAATTCTATATCTTATTCAATCTCTAATTCGATTTTCACAATTTTTGGTGGATTTTCAAATTAGGACTACTGCGGCTATCCAAACTAATTTAGTACAATATAATGATACCATCACAAGATTTTCATGAAATTACTCTCATAAGTATCACTCATTCATTTTCATTCTTATCACAAGTCCATGGGTTTCGAGTACTTACTTGTGCTATCACTTAGCTCAACACTTGTCCAAACATGACAACTCATATGCATCATAATAGTATCATATAACATAAATGAGTTTATCTTGACAAGAACCCTTTTATTTCATTTCTCATATTAATCTCGTTGAATTTCTCAGAATCTCGACAGATATCCCATTCACAGTCAATTCATACAAGTGATCATTTCAAGTACGCAGTCCCGTGAACCTCGCTCTTACGGCGGGATTACCAGTCCAGGCTAAATCCCCTGTAATGACAATTACTCTCATTAGCTCGGATCTGAATTACTAGTCCAGGCTAAATTCAGACCCTAATCGGATTACCCGTTCGGGCTAAATCCATATTGCCATATATTCTTCGGGAGGCTAGATCACTTTACAAGTTCATGTCCATCAATTAGTATTTTCTTTTTCCAAAAAGCACACTCCCGTTTACCTCCTTTCTTACAGGGGGATTACCAGTCTAGGCTAAATCCCCTATAATATAAACTCATAGAGTATTGTCGGGATTACCAGTCCAGGCTAAATCCCCTACAACGACATATACTCAAATAAGATCAGATCTGAATTAGCAGTGTAGGCTAAATTCAGAACCTAATTTGAATTACCCATCTGGGCTAAATCCGTTCACACATATTCTTCGAGAGGGCTATATAGGGATTGGATCACCCGTCCGGGCTAAATCCTTTTTACCATCAATTCCTTTTCAAAAATCCATCGAATATCCTATTTCATTCAACCGAGATTTTTCTTCCTCTTATTTTCAATCATGTCAATGTTTCATAAATTTTCATACATTGAGCACTCAAATCATATTCTTATCAAGAGCATACATTTATCATATAATCGTCATTTAAGTAATTAACATACCTCACACATCGTATTTACTTCCAAATGGACTTACCTTCCTTTTCACTCTTTCACAAGTTATCCAACTTAATAAAACATCATGTTATATCAAATTCTCAATATATTCAGCTATTATATAGCAAGCCATCAATGATTTAACCATCAAACATTTCATGTGCTACTAGTCATATATCATTATTCTCACAAATTTTATATACCATTCTTTCATCACTTTTCAATATATTAAATCATGCCATTCGTGCAATAATAATATATAATTTTCAATTCAAATATAGCATTGCAATATTTTGGCACACAAACGTATCTCGACACCAAAATAGCAAAAAGGAACTTAACCGTCGATTTTCCATATTTCACCCGATCTAAGTCCAATCCTCAATTTCCTTGATCATAATATCACATTTAGTCTAATTATTAGTCACATTATTTAATGTGATCCAAAAATCATATTTTGGAAAAATTATTTTTTTGCCCATAAACTTCGTAAAAATTACACTTTTACCCCTAGGCTCGTAAAATAATTTTTATTCAATTTCCTCACTCTTTAAGCCTAGCCAAACCATTTTCATAACTATATCAAATCACAATTCTCATCAAAACACACTTTTATACTATTTTCACAAATTCTACAAAATGGTCCATTTAGACGTTTTCATCGAAAATCGCTTAGTAAAAGTCGTTTATTTAACACCCAACACTCATTTTCTACCATTAGACATCAAAATGCATGCATGTCACACATGGTTCAATTTTTAAATATGAACCCTAGCTCAAATTAATGGTAGGAATAGATAGATCTTGTTACGGGGATTGTAAAAACATAAAAATCATTAAAAACAAGGCTAGAATAGACTTACAATCGAGCTTGAAAGCTTGAAAAACCCTAGCCATGGTTTATCCATGCAAGCTTCAGCCAAGAGGTTCAATATGGACAAAAATTGGCTTTTAATTTTATTTTTAATTCATTTTAATAACTAAATGACCAAAATGCCCTTAATGAAAAACTTTGGAGACATGCCTAACCATGTCCATTTTTGTCCACCAACTTAACCAATGGTCTAATTACCATATAAGGACCTCAAATTTAAAATTTCATAACTACTGGACACCTCTAGCGTGTAGAATTCAACTTTTGCACTTTTTACAATTTAGTCCTTTTGACTAAATTGAGTGCCCAAATGTCAAAATTTTCGAACGAAATTTTCACAAAATCATTCCATGAAATTTTAGACCACAAAAATATAATAACAAATTAAATTTTCCTCATCGGATTTGTGGTTCCAAAACCACTATTTCGACTAGGCCCAAAATCGGGATGTTACAAGCCGTGTGGACATTCGAAATGGAATCACATGGTCGTGTCCCAGCCCGTGCCCGACTCGTGTAACTCTGACTTGGGTCACACTGTCAACCACATGCTTGTGTGACCAACCCGTGTGCCCTTCGAAATGGCCATACATGCCAATGTGCCAGGCCTTGTGCTAGACCGTGCCAAACCTGTAGGGTATATTGAGTTATGTCACACGACCAAGTCACACACTTGTGTGCTGAGCCATGTGGAGCATATTGACTTGATTTCTAATTAAACACTAGGGACACACAGCTGTGTCACCTAACCATGTGTCACACACGCTCATATCTCTGTCCGTTTGGACAAAAATAGGCTATTTACCAAGCCATTTTGCTCACCCAATTTGCATACACCTACACAAAACCAATTGACACATAACATGGCATAAATAGGCATTCAAACCAATCTCAACCAAGCATAATTCATAACATTTCAATACCATAAACTACAAGGCACACTGATACCACAATATACCATTCAATCTCATACCAAAATTCACATTCTTAAATCATCAATATGGTCACTTTTAACTATGCATTATTTTACCAAAAAATTCACAAACATACCAAATTCAAATCTCAACCATTTAGTATCCCTATTGGCCAATTTTCAACAAGCATCACATAACAAAAGCCATATGCATATATATATATCATCAAATATGCCAAAATAAGCCAACTCTCATGGCTATTTATAAAACCAAACACTTAACATTTATAAGCCAACTCAAATGGCTAAATCCATTACTAACATATACCAAAATGACTAAAGCTCCTATACATGCCATATAACCAAAATACATAGATTCAAAAGTACCAAACTGATAGCTTGATAGTGTGATAGATTCAAAAGTACCAAAGTGATAGCTTGATAGTGTGATGAGGTCTTCGACGATTTCCAAATCCGAGCTAGCTTCGATATCTCTATAAAACACAAAAAAATAAATAGAGTAAGCCATAAAGCATGGTAATCTCGTATGAATTAATAAGCAAAACTCACCATTTATTTACCATTCAAGTAACATGAACATATTATACTACAAAACATTAAATCATAATGTTATCCTATATTCAATCACATAATTAACCATGAACTCACAACTTCCATAGATTCAATGCTCATATAGTTTCCATACGTACCTGCACTAGTACGTATCTATTTTTCACCATATCATATCTTCGATATAACCGTTGAACCATTTGGAATAATATCGGATACTTGGGAATCTCGCACCCTAAATGCCACATACATAGCCGAAGCTATCTTAATCTTATATCACATATAATGCTCACTCTCGAGCAATCAACGGGTCTGCCCACACAAGCTCATGGTCATGACGAAGTACACGATGTTGCTAACACAAGCTGACAAGAATCCGCAACACATGTTAGATAACTCAACCACTGGTAGGATTTACGGACCAGCACCCACATCAAATAACCCCTAATGACATGTCATTTGTATCCTAATTTATTCTTAAGGTTCAATTAGGATTTCACTTTAGCCGAATCATCATCGAATATGTCTGAAAGGTCGTATTCACAATTTATTCAATATTAAAGCATTTAAAACACAATTATATTAATTCTTATTACATACGAACTTACCTCGAATGCAAAAATAACGAAATTGATCAATTAATCTAACACATTGTTTTTCCCCCGATCTAAATCGAATTTCGCTTTTCTTAATCTATATAATATCAAATTTAACTGATTTAATCATCAGTCTACTCAATTTAGCCCAAAAATACACATTATAGCAACTTTACACTTTTGCCCCTAATATTTCAATTTCTTTACAATTTAGTCCCTATCTCATAAAAATACAAATTCATGTAACTAAGTCCCTATCCATGCTAGCCGAATTTCTCTTATTACCATAACAACCCATATTTTTCATTTATTTCACAATTTAACCACAAAATTTACACATTTCACAATTTAATCCCTAATTGGAAATTTTACCAAAAATCACTTTACAAATGTTGTTTATCCAACAACAACCATACAATTTCTATCATCAAACATCATAACATACACATATTCATCAATGAAAAAAACCCTAAACCTTTAATAATTTTGCAAATTAGTCCCTGGGCTAGCTATATTAAGTTACAACGACTCCGAACACATAGAGATCATTAAAAATTAAGTCAAAATCACTTACATGCAAGCTAGGGAATGTGCCAAATGCTTCAAGCTATTTCAATGGCTTTTTCAACCCTAATTTTCGGCTAGGAAGATGATGAAGGAAATAAATGCCCTTTTTTTTATTCATTTATCATTTAATTATCGAATTACTTAATTAACCCTATACATTAACCTTTAAAACCATTAAAAAGATGTCCATCTTTGTCCACTCATATTAAAAATGGTTTAATACAACATAAGGACCTCCACTTTACGGTTCTATAGCTATTAGACACCTTTAGCTAATAGAACTCAAGTTTTACACTTTATGCGATTTAGTCCTTTTTGTAACACCCCTTACCTATATCCAAGGCCAGAACAGGGTACGAGGCATTACCGGACATAATTGTAAACACACATGCAAATATGAGCCATAAAATTTTATTCTTTTTAAAAACATTCATTCATATGCATGATGTCCCTTAAATGAGCCTACGAGGCCCTAAACATGTGTTGAAAGTAATTAGGGACTAAACCGAGAACTTTAGAAAGTTTTGGGAAAACTTAGGAAAATTTTCCATGAAATAGGGTCACACGCTCATGTGGACACAGGGACATGCCCGTGTGCCATAGACACGCCCGTGTCCTCAGGCCATGTAACTCTTTGACTATGACATCAGCAAACGAAATTTAACCACAAGGCCAAGCCACACACCCGTGTGTTAGGCCATGTCATCCATGCGGCTGAGACATACGGTCGTGTCTCTGCCCGTGTGGCCAACACTTAGGCTATTTTCCAAGCCCTTTTTTTTGCTGCCCTTACTCTCTTTCATACTTAAACATATCATAAACACATGTTATAACACCAATTCAATGGTCAATAATTCTTTAATAAAACCCAATTAAAGCATTTGCATTTTTTCATACATGTGTTTTTCAATCATGTAACACCAAGTTAGACATTCCAATTCACAGTCAATAGCCTTGTCATATTGATGACCACTTTTACCAATTAACCACAACATTTTACCCAACACTCAATCTCTACTTATTCAACAAAGGTTTATGTTCAATCATTATCAATTTATTACCATGTCACATATTTATTCCATAGCCATGACCACTTCGAATGGTCCTAACGCATTCATTATGCACATATTCCATACACTTCCCATTCATATTAATCAAGCAAAATCACAAAACCACATCACAAGACATTAACACATAGAATGGATAAATAGGGTTACAAGCCATAACAATTATAAGCCACATCTCATGGCTATATACAGTGAATCAATATAAGCCAATACATTTGGCTAATCATAACAACATCTATCATAAAAACTAAGTCTCTATACACGCCACTCACTTGAAGGTGTTTAGTACACATATGTCAATACTCCATAGGTGATGGCCTGATAATGTGATATTGCCTCCGACGATCTCCCACCCCGAGCTAACCTGACATCACTAAAGAAATGAAAAGGTGGGAATAAGCTTTACGCTTAGTAAGTCCATATGAAAATAATAAGCTATATGCCGACATACTTCTCAAGGAAATACAACCATAATTACACTTTTACTTATATTCCGGTCATGATGCTTTCTTGAGTCATAGTTACTAAATTATTTATATCTGGAGCTACGGAACTCCAAATCAAGATCCACTAATTTTCCCTAAGACTAGACTCACATATCTTCTTACCATAAAATGTTTAGAATTTTTTATCTAGCCAATAAGTACAATTTATTCTTTAAAGTTTCTCCTGTCTTGCTGTTTGACAGCTTTGACCCTTTTTTACTAAAAATAATTATCTCTTAGTACGGGAATCAGATGGTGTTCCCGTCTGTTTCTCTTGAAATTAGACTCATTAAGAATTTATTCATATAAATTCTAACCCATAATATTTTTTTTACAATTTTAGTGATTTTCAAAAGTTAAGATAGCGGAGCCCAAAATCACTCTGACCCTGTCTCAAAAAAGTTCAAATATCTCATAATATGAAGCTCTTTTGGTTACACTTTTCCTCTATGGGAAACTAGACTCAATAAGCTTTAATTTTATATATTATTCAGTCTCTAATTTGATTTCCACAATTTTTGGTGGATTTTCAAAGTCGGGCTACTACTGTTGTCCCAAAATTATTTTAGTGCAATATAATGATAACTATCATAAGTTCACTTTCAACTAATCGTGAACTCACCATTTCATGAATTCCATGTTCAAATTCACAATTTAAGTTAACATGATATTGCAACAAAATTCATAATCATAATTCATACATCTTAGCTCACCGATATCTCGACATTTCAAAGTCTCAATAAGCATAAGCTTAGTGTACATACTTGTACCATACATTCTTACCCATTTTATTCCACTTTTTATCCCAACATCTTGATTGGCCCGTTGAACCACCGGAATACTAAAGGACATTCGGATTATCATACACCAAATAAAGTACCAATGCCATGTCCCCGACATGGTCTTACATGAATCCACATATCATAGTCAATGCCATGTCCCAGACATGTTTTTACACAAGCACACATATCATTACGATGCCATGTCCCAGACATGGTCTTACACAGGCACACATTAATATGGTGTCATGATACCCGAATCCTAAGCATTCCTCAGAGTCACCTATGATTTCCGAGATATAAAGCTATCATCATGTTTTCATTAAAACATCACAAGTCAATTTCAATAAAGGCATAAATCCACATTTCGTACAATATCAAGTATTAAGCACATGATAATGAAGTTGATGAATTACTTTCACACAAACTTACTTGTTTCAAAGAAACATCATAGCCCATCAAACTTCCAATATATCCAATCATCACGTATCATGTTAACGACATTTGAGCTATCAATTACTTCATGGGGTTCATTACTTTCCCATACACAATATCATTAACATATAATTCAATACAATCATAGCAAAGTGGATTTCAAGTATAATAACAAT